>NC_084539.1:7157307-7299807 GCF_024500275.1 Phycodurus eques
AGCAGTCAGAAGTGTGTTCCAGTCTGCTCGGATAGGCTCCAGCTCACCTGTGACGGTGAACTGGATAAGTGGTGTAAAAAGTGGATGGATGGCTCATTGAGTTGTGGATTTGTACCTCCACCTCACAGTTGAGAGGTCTCTGGTTCGAACCTCTGCTCTGGCTTTCCTACATTCTACCCGTTTCTCCAGGTGTCCCAGCTTTCTCTCACATTCCAAAAACATGCATCAAGTTCATTGAAGATTCTTACAATATTGTCTGGGAATGGTTGTTTTTCTATCTTTGGCAACCAGTCCAGGGTATGCCCTAATTCCAGCTCAAAGTCAACTGCGAGAGAATCTAGCTCACCCCGACATATACAGTAGTACACAAATGGATGGATATTAAGCCCATTTTCCCACTCTGACTAGTTACATTTAGTGTAACAATCACGCATTGATATTGTTCTTAAAGTGTGAACTTTCTTGAGAAAATTAACAGTTAAATATGAACATTTTTGCAATTTAATTTTGGATGATGAAGGGGTGCAGGGCTTAAAAACTTTTGGAACGGCTGTATCATGTGTTCTTGAATATTATTTCACTTTATGAGACACATCCAAGGAGCGCGGTTGGGGTGCTGTCGGGGTGGGATTAGTGGAAACAGTTGGAGTTGTTTGTGTGTTTGTCTTAAAATGAGGGGGTTGATCAGTCTGAAGTGGTGGTGCTTGTCCTAATCTCCTTTAGCAGCTGCCATCTGTTTCGACACGCAGTTTCTTTTTTGTCTTGTTTCCTTCTCACCCTCTCTCGACTATTTTCTTTTTCTTTTAATTGTCCCTCTCATGAGCGAGGGCAGTCCCTGTGTCAAGATTCTCTTACAGAATTCCTTTGTCCACATTTCCTCCCTGTCGTTGTCTGTGCAAACTCTATCTCAGTCAGTGTTTTGGAAATCCAGCTGTCATGAGTTTTTCCTTTAGTCTTGGTCTTTTTCCCAAATATGGCTGCATCAGGATTCCTCTGCCATCTCTTATCTTAAAATGGCTATAGCTGTATGCCATGACTTTGACTTTTAATATCTTTATGTACAGCTGCCTTCAACATTGCGTAAAATTTTATTGTGTTTACACGGCGAGGAAATCCTCTTTTTTTTTTGCTGCTCTGTATTCGCAACCTTGACAAGAACCTTCAGCGTGATGTTTTGTTTTTATTAAAATGTCATGGACTGGCATTAAGACACACAATAAAAGAAGAGTGTAACACAGATCTCCACAAAGGCCAAACAATACAAACGCAAGTTTAACATTAAAAGAGAGGAGCAATGAACAGGCGAATCCTCGAAATAATCATCAAGCTGATGCCATGCTCTGCCCACATGAGATGGAGTAGCCGAAAAGCTTGGCAATTTGGCATCACCCCTCTGTCTAGGATACCTGCTTCCAATTGGGGCTCATTTGGGTGAAATCCTTCAATGGAGTAGATCAAAATACAAGCCCTTGAATGTGTCCTCAAAATGTCTCACTCAATCCAAAATGGCCTACATCCAGTTCAATTTCAGATATGGGTCCTTGAGACTTTTTCATGCATCCATACGGTGCCGTAAAAAAGTATTGGCCCCGTTCTCAAATTTGCAGTTTCACCGCTTTTTTTAGATAATCAAACAAATGTAAATATCAGACAAATATAACCCGTGAAGTTAAAATGCTGGTTTTAAATGATTGTTTGATTTATTAATGGAAAAAAAAAACTATTCCAAGTTACCTGGCCCTGTGTGAAAAAGTAATGCCCCCCTAAACCTAATAACTGGTTAGGCCATCCTCAGCAGCAACAACTGAAATTAATCTTTTTCTGTAACTGCCAATGAGTCTTTCACATCTCTGTGGTGATATTTTGGCCCATTCTTTAAGTGTGCTTCAGCTTGAGGTCACAAACTGATACCTGAACATTCTCCTCCAGGATTCTCTGTTTAAGAGCAGAATTGATGGTTCCATCAATCACAGCAAGTTGTCCAGGCCCTGAAGCAACTAAGCAGCACAAGACCATCACACTACCACCACCATGTTTGACTGTTGGTATGATGTTCTTTTTCTGAAATGCTGTGCTACATTTACACCAGATGTAACGAGACACACACCTTCCAAAAAGCTCAACTTTCGTCTCGTCAGTCCATATAATATTGTCCCAAAAGTCTTGGGAATTATTCAAATGTTTTTTTGCAAAAGTAAGACAAGCCTCTATGTTCTTTTCGGTCAGCAGTGCTTTTCACCTCGGAACTCTGCCATGGATGCCATTTTTGCCCAGTCTCTTGCTTATTTTTGTGTCATGTACACTGACCTTAACAAGCGAGGCCCGCAGTTCTTTAGAAGTTGTCCTCAGTTCCTTTGTGGCCTCCTGGATGAGTAATTGTTGTTCTCTTGGGGTCATCTTTGTAGGCCCGGCTACTCCTGGGAAGGTTCACCACTGTTCCATGTTTTCTCCATATAAGAATAATGGCTCTCCCTATGGTTCGCTAGAATCCTAAAGCTTTAGAAATGGCTTATGTAACCTTTTCCAGACTGAAAGATGTCAATTACTTGATTTCTCAAGTGTTCTGGAATTTCTTTGGATTGTGTCATTTTGTTACAGCATTTTTAGATGTTTTGTCTGACTTGATTTTGTCAGGACAGATTCTGTTTAAGTGATTTATTGATTGAACAGGTCTGGAAGTAGTCAGGCTTGGGTGTGATCAGTCCAAATTCACCAAAAATTGTGATTAGCCACAATTCATGATTTAACAAGGGGGGTAATTGCTTTTTCACACAGGGCCAGGTAACTTTCAATAGTTTTTTCCCTTAATAAACCAAATCACCATTTAAAAACAGCATTTTGAGTTCACTTGGGTTATATTTGTCTGATATTTCGACTTGTTTCATGATCTTTAACATTAAAGTGGAGAAACTATCCAAATAAATAACAATTTGAAAAGGGGGCCATTACATTTTCACAGCACTGTATCTACCAAATCTCATGTTAATTGGTATGTTTTGTATTTTAGGGGTCCCCAACAACCCCTGGGTAAAGAAATGACCAGTTTCCCATTCCCCCCTACTCCATCTAATGTGGGCGCAGCATGGCAGCAAAGATTGATGGATTCATCATTTCGAGGAGTTGCCATAAGAAAGGGAACACAAGGGCCTGTTCATCATTGCTTGCAGCTTGAATTTTCATTGAGATTCATGCATTATTCGCCACTTCAGGACAATGGGAAAAAGTAAACTAAAGTGAGAAAATAATACACCCAAATTTCTGTGTAGCACTTGTAAGAAACATATGTAGCTTGATGATGTGTAAATCTCAGCTCCCATGAGACCATGCCACAGGTAACATTGATTCATATTTCTCGCACCCTTGTCAAGGCGTCCATCTGTCAACTCATGAATAAAATGCTGCCACATTTCCTCAGTCAGGCACACTGGAGAAAAATTAATCCCGGCTTTACTGAGCCAAGGGGGCTGTAACAACACTGACCTCAGATTTATTGTGGAATATTTTCAACTTGGCACACGCGATTCAGAAAGCAGCGCCAACATTTATCCGCTAGTTTCCATGGCTGGCGTGGAGCTCTGTGAGGCTTGTGCGGATGTCTGCGTGTGTCAAGGGAGCCTTTGACTTTGACATTGCTCCGGGTCGCAAGATCTGCGATAAAAACATGTTGCATTTTGACATTTAACCCAGAGACATGGAAATGGTTCACAAGAGGCTTTCGTGCTGTTTTTACAATCATCCAGTCTATTTTTAGCACAGACAGCAAGACAGAGAGGGAGAAGAGGTAAGAGGGCAGGTTAGTTTTCCGCCCAACCAAACACTTTAAATGATGAATGTTGTAGGTGCTAAGCTTCCAAAATGCACTCCCCCAATAGCATCGCAATCAACTGACTTCATCAGATTACGTTTGCAGCCCCAAAAATGCTAAAGAAGACATTTTGGTGAGTAATCCTGAGGTTGAATTCAATAGAATTAACTGCTTTTACACCCTAATTGTGGGAACTAATATGTTTTTGGTATGACAGCCAAATCCTTTAAGATCACTACTGTATTCCATCGAAGTAAAAAATAGAAAGGCTGTTTCTCCTGATAAGCAGTTTGGAGACAACTGCTTATTTTGCTAACACCCGCCCCCCGAAAATGCCAATTGCTTGCCACCAAGAAGCCATCTTACGAGGATCTGAATTTAGACAATAATGGAAAAAAAACTGAGAGGCCCCGCAATCAGCATGTCCGTTAATATTCAGGGGTTTCTTCCATGGCCAATGCAATGCCCCTCGTTTACGGAAATGGTTTCTGTTGGTTTTTAATGAAAACTTAAAAGCAAATAGGCCACAATATTGCACGCAAACAATACAAAGTAAAAGTTTAACCAAACTCTTCGGATTATGTTGAACCAATAGCCTAAATTGTAACGATAAACCATCATAAACGGTCCACCCCAATCCTGAAGGTAGCGATGACACATATCACTATTTTGTTGACAACTGCCTAACAAGAGAAGGAGAACAAAACACATCAGCAGTTTTCCAAGAATCTGAGGCTGTTTCTCAATTAAGGAATTGCATCGTCCGAAGGACCTAGCTGACGTAGTAGTAGTTGATGCAGGTCACACCTTCTAAAATGCGTTTGAAGCCTGCGTCGACGTTTGTTAAATGGGACAGTCCAGCCTTCAAGGCACTTCCGGGTTGCATCACAAGTTTATGTCCTTACCCTTACAAAAAACTAAGAGAAAGAAGTGAATATTATGGACCCAAATATATTATCACTTTGACCCACAGAATGTTTTTATTCATTAACTTTTAATGTAATTATCACTTTAGAGTTACCTAGCACTTGCCAAGTTATTTGAATTATAATTTTTTAGTGGGGGAGGTGAGTGTTGTAAACGGATGTACAGATGTACACAGTATGTTTGCTATCAAAAGTTCTCTTTGTTCATTAATAATACTGTAATAGTAAAATGGATAACAGTAAAACAGCCAGGATTTTTTTTCTTCCAATCATCAAAATACTGTATTTGTACCTTTTCTTAACAGCACGTGGGTTTTCTTCTTTACTAGCTAATTATTTCCTTCACCTCGTGCTTGGATTCCGACCAGTGAGTCGTTAGCGGGAATTGTGTGATCAAATGGCATAATGTGTCATCTCAAGGGAGGAAGGGCTTCAGCGGAAATGAATCAAGCACTTGATGTCAGCGTATGATGTCCTTCCACGAACAATATTTGACTCATAGGCTGCTTTGTGGCAGATAATAGTATTTTGCTTCTTATGTTGCAAGTGCAGAAGAATGCACAGCTGTTTAACAAGAAAAGTTAGCACAACCAGAGTGAATGCACCCACAATACTAAAACAAATATTTTTGTTTGTTTTTTGGGGCTGTGCTAATACGGGACATCATTCAAGAGAAATAAACTGGACACTTTTAAGAGCCACGGTTTCCCTTTAACATAGAGTCTTTTTTGTGGGGCTTAGCGCAGGGAGGGATGGAAAAATGTCACACGTTGTTTTATGTGACTGGAAGCTTGCTTCCAGCTGAATGGCCTCTTAGTCTCCAAGTAAAAAAAACTATAAATGTGTCATCTTCCACGCACAAGCCTCCACGAGTGAACCCAACCAGTTTAGCAGGAATACACAAGTCCAATTTGCCCAATCGTAATGGGAAAATTCCAGGAATGCAGTAGGTATGTAACAATGAAAGTGTGTAATTCAATTTATATCAAGAGCCAGGGTTTTTTTGTCTGAACCACCCCCAAACACTTTCCTGAAGCAAGGAATACATAAACTGTAAGAGTTTGGATTGATAGACCTAAAAGAACACCTGCATTCATTATTCTAGTTCCATCTATTAACATGCAAAAGGGTTCCAAAAAATATCAAAAAGGTCCAGCTTTGTTTGTAACCTTGGCAACTAAGTCTCAATGTCAACCAAGCACAAAACACACGGAAGGAAGTGATGTCTATGTCCACTTTCCGTCTCTAATTTCCAGGGAACCTTATGGAGTTACTGGATAACCGTACTGAATAGCTAAATTGCAAATCCAGGATAAAAAAAAAAGGATAAATTATCCATATAAAAATGCTGATCAACAGACAGCTGCTGGCATTAACCCATTATCTAAGTAGGGTGGGCTGGAAGTGCAAAACAATATAACAAATTGTGAAACACTTTTATATTTCAGGAAACAAATGAACAAAAGCCAAAATACTTTTACAAAAGACGAGACAATTTACAAAAGACGAAACACCCAGAAAGGGAACGTCCCATTTCACAGACATGCTTAGAAATCCCACGCCCTTTCTCGGCAAGACTTTCCATGCTTCAACATGATTGGCTCCTGCATCGCAGGAAGGGTAGGCTACACAGATGTAACGAGATATCCAGCCCAAATATAATAAAAAACAAAAAACAAAGACGTTTATTATGGTTAGGTTTAGGAGTAGGGTTGGGGCTAAGGCACTTTAGGAAGAGTTAAGGTTAGGATTATGGTGGTTAAGGCTGGCGTACACTGAGCACCGTCACCGAACCCGACTGAACAATGGCGCAGTGTGTGTGGTTTGGCCACTGTTTCCTTGAGCAGCCGATCGGTCGGCCACTGGTTTTGACAGGACTCAAAATTATAATCTCCGTTGCATGCCGTCTTCATGTCCCAGTTTACATTCAATCGAAATGCACAGAAGCTTTCCTCTACAGTGAAAATACATTTCCGG
Organism: Phycodurus eques; assembly: GCF_024500275.1. Taxonomy (NCBI): domain Eukaryota; kingdom Metazoa; phylum Chordata; class Actinopteri; order Syngnathiformes; family Syngnathidae; genus Phycodurus; species Phycodurus eques. The sequence goes on from NC_084539.1 coordinate 7,164,016, forward strand.
GTTTGCGAGCAGTGCCACCGGGTTGCCTCACCTCAAGCCATATAAATAGTACGTAAAGCATCAAATGTTGTCTAACATCAATGCTAAAGTATATTCATAATGTATAATGTGCCTGTCGATGAAAAAACATATTTTGTGACCAGAATGTATGCAAGGTAGATCCCTGGCTCCCGGCAGCTTCCTTGCAAATATCCACACTTTCACTTAAATTCTCTCCAACATCCTCATTCTTTAACAACCTGCTTCTCCCTTAACTCTTGATGGATCTTTTTATGGTTTACGAAATGTGATCAAGTACAATATATTGTATACACAGCATCAAACGTCTATATAGGGTCGCTGTTCAGGGGGTTGATATGTACAATCGCTATTTGGGATGGACATCTCGTTCCATCTGCGTAGCCTACACTTCCCGCGATGCAGGAGCCAATCATGTTGAAGCGGGGCGGGTCTTGCCGAGAAAGTGCGTGGGATTTCTAAGAATGTCTGTGAAATGTTACGTTCCCATTCTGGGTGTTTCGTCTTTTGTCATTTGTTTCGTCTTTTGTAAAAGTATTTCGGCTTTTGTTAACTTGTTTCCTGAAATGTAAAAGTGTTTTGGCTTTTGTTAAGCTGTTTCCTAAAATGTAAAAGTGTTTTGGCTTTTGTTAATTTGTTTCCTGAAATGTAAAAATGTTTTGGCTTTTGTTAATTTGTTTCCTGAAATGTAAAAGTGTTTCACAATTTGTTTTGTTTTGCACTTCCAGGCCACCGTATGTAAGCTATCTACAGGACACACGTTTGTTTGGCCTTGGCAGCAGTCTGTGCTACACTGAGTGCTTGAGCCAAGTCCCTGGTGGTAAGTGATCACATCTTACTCATGGACAAATAACCCATTTTTCCACCAGCCATCTAAAGGATTAAACCTCCAGGAAGGTATGAATCCTGAGGATTTTTTTTTTTTTCACTTTCTGCGGACGAGTTTAGTCGTGTCCGCAACTGTCAAGACACAATGTTTATTTTGTATATTTTAACATCCACACTGACTGGCTAAGTACATCAACAACTATGCAACTCTTTGTTTTGTATTTGTCCCTGATAGGCTCTTAGTTGATCTTTCAGCTACAAATCCCACCAGGTGATCGTGTTTTCCTCAAATGGCTTGCGGTTTGCTTCAGATTTTGTGCCATCATTTTTGCTGTTTTTGCCAAGACTATGCCACTTATACATGGTAGCCAAACCTGAACTGGAAACGTGAGGTCAAAAATGATATTTCTAAGGCGAAACCAAGAAATATAGAGGAACTGTGAAGTTTAGACTGCATGCAACACATGTGTGAAGCAGTTCTTAAAAACAAACGGTGCTTACAGCACAAATAACAGCGTTGGCCGGTGAGGAGAAAACATTGGGACAGAATCATGCATGCTATACATTTCTCTTAACTGCACCTCTTTAACTATAAAGTGACAACCCCTGCTTTACAACATTGTTTCACCTCTCCTGTTGTATTCAACTCATACTCTTTTTCTTTGAAAAAAAAATATTTAAAAAATATTTAACCGTGTATTGACACTGTAAACTGATACACCTCCATCTTGTCCATCTTGCCTGTGGTTCGATTGTCAGCTACATCCAGACAAAGTACATTTGGACTTCCTCCAGCTGCGGATAAACACTGATATTCTACTGTTGGATCAGCCCCAAACAAAACAGGTAAATCAGAACATCCCCTTTCTCCTGTGGTTCAAGGGAATATCAGCATCTGTCACTTGACCCAGAGGCAAAACAAAACTAAACAAAACAAAAACGAAAACACACACACAGCAGTTCCTTCACCTCACCTTGATAAAGTCAAATTAGTCATTCAGTGCTGGATTATGTTAAAGGAAAGCTTTGAACGCAAAAGAGAAGCTCATTCGGGAGAGGGGGGCTCCAATCAGGAGGTTTTGGATGCTGGCAAATGGAAGGCCTAGGATTACTTGATCATTTCCCACATCTTAGTATGCAGTATAGCAGAGATGGAACAGTCAAGAAAGCATCCAACCGAGTCAATAGAAATTAGGAACAGAGGGACCCACATAATAAGATTTCATACTTTAACTCATTTGATTTTATTGCCTAACATACATTTAATGAAGGGGCAGCAGACATTCAAAGACCAAGGGTCACTAACCTTTTTGAAACTGAGAGCTTCTTTTGGGTACTCATTAATGTGAAGGGCTACCAGTTTGGTACACACTCCTGAAATAACACATTTGCTCAAATTACCTTTAACAATATGTTATTATGATATGTTATTATTAATAATTAATGCGATTTGTTTATGTGAAGGCATTGATCATACCAATGATTTTCTTTACAATAATTAGGAAACTGCTACGTATTAATATGCAAGACTTCATTTCTCTAAGTATCTGCTACTGTTTACATTTTGAAATGATCACTTCTTTAGCTTCCCGAAAAAAATCACAATGTCACCATCACTGGTGAGCTGTTTTTAGAACAGACCTGCAGGCACCTTATATATATATATATCATCAAATTGCAAAGGTGTTCCTAATATTTAAAAAAAAGTGACTGGTGGCTGGATAGGTTTTGTACAGTATGCATCTCATAAAAAAAATTGTGAAATAATATTTTTTCTAGGATTTTGGGACAAAGACAAACAAATAAAAAAGGGAGCGATACATTGCTTTCATTGGACAAAGACTTGGACCAGTATGTAGCGCACATTAAAAACCATAGATGCCTACTCAACCATTTGGTACACTCTGTTATTCAAGGAATGATTTAAAATTTGAAACACATTTTATTATTTTACAACTTAAACAAAGGTGTATGTTTCATGTCATTTCCAAGAATTGAAAGTAAATCTGAGCAATAAAAATAACAAATAAAAAAATACAGTGAATGGAATGTCTCCCAATATCTGAGCTAATAAGGACACGGGTTATCGAAAATGAATTGAGATTTTCATTGAACACTGAGAATACATTACTTTTGGGGGGGGAGAAAAAAATAGTGTATTTTTTAGGAATGTGATTGTGAAGTCAAGATGGAGCATTTGATCTGGCCTTAAATTCTAAAAACATTCTAAAGTTGCATCTGCGATGAAGGAGCCCTTGAAACCCCTTTTCCATGGCAACTCCTCGAGGTGATCATCAAACTTTAACACCACGCTGTGCCCGCATTCCATTTTTCTTCACCTATCTATCTACTTGCTTACGATTGGGGCTCTTTTGGATAAATTCCCTGGTAGGTGCACGAGCCCTGGAATTTACTGAAATCAAACCAAATTGGTCAACTTCCTGTTCAAGTTTGAACATCATTCCTTGAGACATTTTTGAGTGTTGTGTTATGATAGACATATCCACCTGGGCACTACTGAGTGATTTTTGTCACCAGGATAGAGGCGCTTGCAATAATTGGTTAGTTTTCGGGAATGTTGAGGCTCCCAAAAGGCTACTCATTTGTTGGAAGAATAAACACAATGATTCCAAGAGGGCCTTCGCACTTACTCAATCCCTAATACAGCCTCAGAGGAACTCTTATAAAAAGTCCCAAAATATTTTTAACTGACAAATTGTCAGACTATATAATAATAATAATAATATGCACATTTGTGCGTTCATAACGTCAGATTTTCTCATAAATTTAGTATCGTCGTCAGAGGACTGACTAAAAACTTGAAACGGGCCCTGATTGGAAAACATTTGCTTGCCCTGCCTGGCACATCGCAGCAAATAATTTCCCCCTCAGCTAGTCTCGTTTAAATGGTACATTATTTAGATGCAGAACAGAGGCGAGTCGTTTTATCATGGGCCCTATATGAAGCGCGCGTGCTCGTGAAACGCCACAGCTTAACATGGTCCCTGGCCCTAATCGATACAGACGGATTAGGTGTACCGGGCTTCATCTGAAGGTGTTCGCCACAGCCCTTTGATGGATCATCTTTTTCCGTTTCCCCGTCAAAGTCTCAGCGTTATGCAACCGTTTTAACTCTAACCAGACACTCTTGGCATTTCTCTTGTTTTCCGTTCAGTCACAAATCATTCCACTGCCCAGTATAACATATCTTATTGTGTAGTGTATGAAGTGCAGGGTCATAAGTCTTAACAAAACAGGTGGAGAAATGATGACAGTAGGAGAGCTGGAATAAAAAGTCGACGCTCGAGGTCAGGGGTATTTTTGTACCTACAAATCTTTCTCAATCAGTGAGTGGAAATCCAAACATTATTTCCAATATACTACAAAAGGTTGTGAAACAAGTCCCCTTGCAAAAGCAATGTATATGAGATACAGTTGGCAATATGAAGAAAAGAGAGAAATACAGCCCAGCGGCCTCTGCAGTGTTAAGATGATCACAAGGATCGTGCTGAATGGCGGTGAGTCATACATTTGCCCGCGCTTCCTTCAGGATTTATGAATCATTCGAGCCTGTGTGCGTGAACGAGAGGCAAAAAAGAGGGAGTGATTTACATCTACGTGGCTTCTTGCAAAACATCTGAAATTGGATTTACATACAGTAATTTAGACAGTAAGAGAAAAGGGGAATTTAAAGGAAAAAAAGGCTTCAGAAGTCACGAAAAAACTTCGATCAGTGTCATTACATTTTTGAAAGATGTCCACAAATCTCACAAGACTTTTACATATCTCGTGAGATTTCAGGTCAGGGATTAACTACGTGCTTTTTCAAATTTTTATTTTCATTGTTTTATTTTTGATTGTTTTTGACTGTACCGGTGATGCACAACTTGCTGTTCTATAAGTGCATCCACTGTTATGCCTTTCTGTGGCTCTTCCAGTATCTTTGTATTTCTGTCGCAACCGGCTGTTTACACTCTCTGACACACCACTCAAAGCTCAGTGGCCACTTTCGTCTAAGTCTTAGACTCTAAGAACATCCTGTTTGAAGCCTTGCAAATAGCGAGGTAGCGTTGTGTACTGTTTAATTACTAATTGTAATTTAACCACAACATGTATTGGTCAATTTGATTATGAATTTTGCTGATTAGCTCTTTTTTGTAGAACACAAAGTTGTGCAAACAATACTGAAACATTTAACTGTTGGACAGCCGCATACAAAAGTTTCCAGAAGGTTAAATTAAGTTCACCTGTAAAAGTTACAGTATAGTGTATTTTAGGTTCATCCTGAAATTTCACCCCCAAAGCTGAATATCCCAAAATTATGTTGAGTAGTGTATAATAAAAGAATAATAAAAATTGTTTCAGTGAAGAGACTTGTCATCTGGGCACACACTGGATAATTCTCCCTCTGCATGGTTGTCAGAATTGCACAATTCATTGTTTTTGTTCTTATACACAGTTTAACACTTTTATGCTTTCAGAATGTTAAAAACTGTCATTTAATGTCTCATCAATCCTGCGTAAACAATTCTTTTTGTTATATGTTTTACTTTATTTTTTTTTCAAACATGATCGACAATATTGAAAGGTTACTTTAAAAGTCGCATGCAGTTTATACCTTAACTAACAAAACAGGTCTAAATTATCATTTTGCAAATGATAATGACCTTGCATTTCAAATGTAAGACCTCCTACTTTTCTTGAAGGATTTATTTAAAACCCATTACTGACCAAAGACAGGGGTGAGTATGCACATATCAGACAGACAGTACTGTAGAATGGAAAAATACACTCTTATACTCTTGGTACTTAGCCCCCTTTATATAATGTGAGAAGGAGGCTCCAAAATAAAGAAGAAGTAAAACTATATTAATAGATTTTAAACCATAGAAAATGAATCGTTCTGTATCAAATCCGTATCGTTAAAAGTCAGTCACAAGTATTCAACAACAGCCTCAGTGAAATTGTTGAATTTGCACAGTTAGTGTCTGACATATGAATGAGTCGTTGCCTGCCTTGCTATTTGTCTTAACATTCAGACCGGGTGGGTGGATGCTGGTCAACGTAGAGGATCAGAAGTTGACACGCCAACAGCTGTTCACCATTGTCATCGGGCCACAAGCTGTGATTGCAGCGGCATGGCTAATTCCTTAATGGTACATTTATATGCAACAGGGTAGAAAAACATGTTAAACTCTATGTAAAAATAGACCAAGAAATGTTGCGGGGGGTGGGGGTTTGGGGGGGGCTTTGGGTATGCAAGAGGAAGGAGGTTGTGAATTATGAAGCAGAACATCTGAATGAAATGTGCAAATTAGCAGGAATTAAACGTATTATTAATTGTTGGGCACCAACAATCAGGAAAATTGGTAAATAACAACAGAAATCATATTTGATTCTTCAGAAAATGTCAACGCAGAGAATCTTAACCCTAACGTTAACCTTACCCTTACAAACCATGCTAACGCCAGTCCAGGGGGACACTTGTCAAGTCCTGTTCTGGTACTTAGGAAGGTCCAAAAAAGTTGGGTTGGGATGGGGTCCATGGAAAGCTCAGGCAGCAACATTTGGGTAGTGGCAGTTGTCAAGCATGGTTCTCTTTACACTACCACCTACCCCTAACCCGTAATCCCTAAACCTCATCCTAACCCCAACCCCTGCACCCCATATCTCCAACCCTGACCCAAAATCCAACCTCATCAGAGTCTGATCATGTCACCTTAACCCTCCAACCCTATGCTAACCTTATACATACCCTAATTTAACCACTAAACCTAACCCTAACACAACTCCCAACCCTAAACCAGAATCCTAGCCCTAACCCTACCGTGACCCCTAATCTATTATTAACACCTACTTCGACCCGAAACCTACACTGCTCAGAGTCTGGTCATGTCACCTTAATGCCCTAACCCTATCCTTACCCAAAGCCCACCCAAACTGCTGACCCTTATCCTAGTCCTAACTCTACCCTCAGACCCTTTTTTTTTGTATTTGTCTTTCCTCCATCTTCTCAGCCAATCAGTTCCCTGCATTTTCTTGTGTCTTACAAGCCTGTGTCCCATTGTCATATTAGTTCTGGTTCATTGGCTGATGTCTTCCAGCCTCCATCAGAGCCATTCTAGTTCAGCCTTTGTCCCACTTGGCGAGTTTCCGGTTGTTTTTATTTCAGATTCTATGTTCTCTCAACTGTGTTAAATTTGAAGTTATTTTGGGTCCCACTGTCTGTGCGGCTTCTTTCTGGATTTTGAGTTCACCTGCAGGTTAGGCATCAAACAAATGGAATGATTCCCTTTTAAGAAAGATCTAAAACTGTTTTCCATGTCCCTAACTGATTATGGACTAAGATGTGTAAACTGTATTGCTCATCATGCTAGGCGTAGCACAGGCATTTGAGTTCAGGAGTTCAGCACTCCAAGGCCTCAATCTTCTTCTGGTATTAGAAGCAGCTGTTTGACAGCGGAAGGAACAGAAAGGGTGAATATTTCATAGTTATAAAAACAAAATAATATTTTAAAGTGTCTGAATAGACAAGGATGAGTCAGTTAAGGTACTGTGCCCTGCATCTCCTAGTTATGTTGTTTCCAGTGATGGACATTTTTTTCAAGACCACAATCACACCGAAGGCATTGTTTGATTATTGATGAGTGGAAAGATTTCCCAACAGTTAACTTCCGATGTTTATTTATTTTCCGACATCGTTTAGGCATAGGTCATTTAGTAGGTAAAAAGACACAAACCTGATCAACTTGTACGGTGCACGAACAGACACAGGGTGTACTGTGTCTATGCTCCATTAATTGGTTCTACCAAAATGAATTGGGAACATTTATTTTGGATGTATTTTTTTGCATATTGCTGTAGAACTAAAGTTTACACATTAGCTACTGCTTGCCTAATTTAACTCATCAAATTAAATTACTTGGATTCTACAGAATCCAAGTACTTGGATTCTGTTTTTAAAACTAATGTGGAAAATCCTAGTAATCCAGAACAAGGATGGTTCCTCTGCAGATTCCTAATAACGAGGGGGGCAGGCATGCAATCCATCTCTGCTCCACCTTTAGTGTACCATATTTATTGTGCATTTGTTTTCAGTTCAGTTTCAACCTGGAATTTATTCACACAAAAAAAAACTCCCTGATTGTCCGGAGAAAGATTGCTGTGCAACTCTTCACAGTTGTTTATGTTACCTTCCCATTGCGCGTCCTTGGTTGATTGCAGCTCCTTTTGCACTGAAATTGATAGACTGTATCCTCTCTGGTTAAATCAGCTAAATCTAAATACTTGTAGATGAATGCAAGAAGTACTTGGAAGAGTTTGGCTCCTGAGATTATTTTATTTTGCCTGCTTGTATCACGGGATTTACTGCAGCTGCTTTTTACTGCAATAATGATTCATACTATTTAAAGGTGAACGTTTGTGTGGGTACTGCTTCCAGACAAATCTAATGTCAATTATTTAAAAAAAATAAAAATACATAATGGAAGTGGACACATACTATAAATTCCATACTTTTTATTATTGCCGGCTAAAGCGGGGTACAGATATTCCAATAATCAGACCAAATTTGAGCATTTCACCCAATCCGATCAAAGTTAGCAAAGGATAAGGCCCCATTATCAGTGATGATGGATAGGTTGACAGATGAGGTTAGACTGGAATTCCTGCGGACCATTGTGTTTGCAGACGACATTGTGATCTGCAGTGAAAGCAGGTAGCGGGTGGAGGAACAGTTAGAAAGATGGAGGCATGCACTGGAAAGCAGAAGAATGAAGATTAGCCGAAGTAAAACAGAATATGCGTGCATGAATGAGAGGGGTGGTGGGGGAAGAGTGAGTCTACAGGGAGAAGAGATAGCAAGGGTGGAGGACTTTAAATACTTGGGCCCAACCGTCTAGAGCAATGGTGTATGTGGTCAGGAAGTGAAGAAACGGGTCCAAGAAGGTTGGAACGGGTGGAGGAAGATGTCAGGTGTGTAATGTGACAGAAGAGTCTCTGCTAGGATGAAGGGCAAAGTTTATAAAACAGTGGTGAGGCCAGCCATGGTGTACGGATTAGAGACAGTGGCAATGAAGAGACAACAGGAAGCAGAGCTGGAGGTGGCAGAAATGAAGATGTTGAGGTTCGCTCAAGGAGTGACCAGGTTGGATCAAATTAAAAATGGGCTCATCAGAAGGACGGTCAAGGTTAGATATTTTAGAGACGAAGTTAGAGAGAGCAGACTTAGATGGTTTGGGCACATCCAGAGGACAAATAGTGACTATTTTGGTAGAAGGATGGTGAGGATGGAGCTGCCAGGCGAGAGAGCGAGAGGAAGACCAAAGAGATAGTAGTGAGGGAAGACATGAGGGCAGTTGGTGTTAGAGAGGAGGATGCAGGAGATAGGCTTACATGGAAAAGGATGATGCGCTGTGGCGACCCCTAAAGAGACAAGCCCAAAGGAAAAGAATAAGATCAAATGTTTCTAAAAGATTATCGTTACTGATCATTCTGAGGTATAAGGTGTAGTATGCGATTTGTCCTCCCCGATTTTAGTTTGGTCAAGCCATGGAATTTCAGATTGTGACTTAAAACGGAAGGCTAGACAATTAGGACGCTCCCTTAACTTTGTGCTTTTGCCAGAAACAAATAGAGGAGCAAATGGTTGTGTTGAGTGTTTGTCTAATGTGTCTCACAAGTCATTCACCACAGTAAAAATGACAAGGAGAAAAGTTTGCTACTGCAGTGTAGTTACCAGACAGCTAACTATTAGCACAATTTCTTCCATTTATTTTCCCACTACAACTTTCATCTTTTTTGTATTTTCCAGAAGTCTGCTGCTCACTGGTCAGTCTTGGTACAACTACAGAGGAGACGCAAAGATTGTCAGTGGAGACTTTATGTGTGTGGTTTGCTCTTTTGGTTTTCTCCAATACACCACACACTATAAGAGCAGTAAGCACACACATTCCGATATTCCCTCATCATGTGTGGTGTTTTTCAGATTTTAAAAAGTGACCAAAAAAAGCCTGGACAGTCGTCATCTTAGTAGTACCTTTTCCAGTTCTATAGTCCACATCATATTTTGTGCCTTTTTGTGATGTCACAGTTTGAACTCAAAGACCCCAAATATGTTCATTTAGTAAACGTACGTTTTGTGTGTAATCCTACTAAATTCTCATAAGAACAGGGTACATGAGATCCCTGCCGCTTCCAGTACGTGCGTGTCCTGGAATTATGCTCCGTAATTATCCTTTCACTGCAGGGCAAAAAAAGGTGATTGTCGTCATCATTCTTTGGGCCAATTAGACGTGCTAGTAAAGTGCGATTCTGATGTTTTGAGAGCAGAACACTCAGGACACAAACAGCCTCTCCCTTTCAATGCAAATGTCAAGAACAGAGTGCAGAATCACCTGATGGTGCTAAACCTAACAGGGGCAGACATCCGGCCCTCGCCCACAGTCCTGTTACCTAATACTACACTGCTTAATGTCAACGTGTACCTACAGGAAAACAGAAACATTTCAGTCGAGCCAGAGAAGAGTGCTATGGATCGGTGGATAATATTAAAGGTCGTTTATCTGAACTGACAATGACAAGGAGAAACGTGTCATTGTTTCTAATGGCAGGAACATTCTTTATTCATACGAATGAGAGGTGTCTTGAATTTTTACTGTTCAAGCATTTTAATTTTTTTTTTCATTATGCAGCTGCAACCAATAAGATTGCTGCACGGCCCTCATCAAAGAGAGATTCAGGCTTATTTTAGAATGTATAAACAGCCGCAAAAACGAGAAACTATTTTCCACCGTCTCGTTTGTGATTTGGTATCGTTTCTAATTTTGTTTTTCTTGACTTCACAGTTTCCCTCATGGTCAGTGACTCACTCCTGCCTTTCCTTTTGGCCCATGACTTTGCATTAGTCTCCTAGCAACCAGGTTTTGATCGCTTTGGACGCGGTCGAGGAAACTCCCCCGTCACTTTTTTTTTTTTTCCTCATTAAAAAACAGGAACCATAGAGTTTACGTCAGTGTCTTGACAAAAACTGATTTAACATAAGGTCCCAGACTGGAAATACTAAAACACAACACACCAAATTGTAATTCAAACAAGGAAAAAGAGTGTAAATTAGAAGGTTTCTCAGTTTACAATGAAGTTTCGTTACGATGGCGGCAAAATTTCACTGGCGTGGGGCCGAAACCTTCTCCAGTAAGTACAAATTTGGTCTATTTAATATTTTTTCACAAATCTATACTTTTGGTCAGTCACCACATACAGTAGTTATTTTTTCACATTATTGACCAATATAATGTGCTGAAAATGGGTTGCAATGTTAATGGCTCAATAAACATGCCGTTTTGTGTCTAGTGATGGTTTCAGTGATGCCAGGTTTCCCCCAAGTTTCAGCGACTTGCAGATAAGTTGGAATGCGCTGTAGTCTATTACTAACCTACCCTAAGACAGTAGTAAAGTCAGAATTACAATAAATATTTGTTTCAGGTATAAGGCCTCAAAGTGCTACAATCCTTACACATGAAACAATCAAATGAAAATAACGAATAATAATAATGAAGACCCCTGTAAATACAATATATAGTAGATGATATGGTGGTTGTATGTTTCATTTTAGAAAAATCAGTTTCAACGAGCGTTGGCTTCACACCACTCTCCCCGACCTGTTTTAGAGTCCCTGTTTGTCAAGATCTTCTCCAACTGATGTCATGGACAAACTAACGTGATGTGACATGACCACTTTGTTTTGATTCACTTCTACCTTGCTGACCACTACCTTGAATAAAAGTAAAAGATATTGGAATATAATAGAAGAGACCAATGCGCCATGTCCATAGATGAGGGGGTGTAGCGACTGGACTCAACCCGACCACTGACACGGATGCCAATCTTCCTGGTTTCCCTGAGTGCTAAGGAGGCTTAAGTCATTTCAATTCCTGCCATTACGGATGTCTAGTAGATCATTCGTCTGGAATTGTTCTGATTTCCACCTCCTGCCTTTCCAGGAATTCATCAGTCCAAATCTATTTTTGGACTGACAACTGTACATGCCCACTTTGTATCTTCTTAATAATCAGCAATTGGTTCGATGCCAATTTACCATGGAAATGAGTGCTTTTACAACACACGGGGATGAGGTCATAAGAAGCTGCCTCAGGCATCATCAGGAAGTGGCTAATCTTTTAGTCGCTTATTGCATTATCCTGCTTGTGATGTATAATGAAATAGGGTTGGAAAAAAATTCCCACTTTCCTCTCTACTCCAAAGCACTCCCACTTGCAAATAATGAATGGGTGGCGTAAACGATGTGTAACACATCACTCATATATAACTGTGAATATGCGTGCAATGCACCAAAAATACCGCAGACACCTATTATCATTGTATATGGGAACGTACACCAATTCAATGCTTTTGGTCTTCGGTTATACAAAAACTCTCGTATATTTTTAACTGCAGGATTCCACTTTCCCCAAGATTGCGCATATTTGGCGACTTAGGCATAATTGACCTCGCTAATAAATATTCACAATCATTACTTGTCCATGCAACACTCATATTTAATGTTTCATTGTTGTAGATAATGTAATGATTCACTTCTCTCATCCTGTTTACAATTGGTCTTTTGTCTTTGTTTCTCTCTACCTTCTAGAAACTTTGTTCTGTTCGACTGGTCAAGTCGGATTCTCAAGAAACCTCAATTATAATACCACAGCGGAAGCTTCAAAACTCCACTGTGACACAGTAAAACTGTTTCGGCATAAAAGGGATACAGATTTTCCATTCTGCTTGACCTAAAAGCCGAACAGGACAAAAAAAAACCAAAAAAACTGTGTCATAGCTTAAAAAGGTACCATTCTTACACTTCAGTCGTTTTAATAATGCGTTACACTCACTGCCTCTCTGACAATGGTGATGACCTCACACTGAATATTAACTGGCGTGTTGAAAGATATGCAAAAATCATTAAGTGTATCACATCCTGACACCCCCATTAAAATGCCCCACTTACTATGTTGTCATATAGTATTTTTTAAGGGCGGATATGCATCACCCACAAAGGAGGAAAGTTCCTTGGAGAGAGCAGATAGCATTTCTTTAATTGGTAATCCTGCATCCACAGGGTGGAAAATGCATTCATGTGGCATTGTATGTGTCAGTAATATATTGTCTCCAAACTAGTTTTTATAAGCATAAAGCCCTAATTCGCCTCGTATTTTTGCACCTCACTAAATGGTTATTCCCAGTGCGACACAATCCACAGAAATAAAAGCTAAAAAAAAACAATACCCATAAAACAATTAAACTATGTTTGATACGGACCGCTTGGTTTGCTTATGTGTACACACCAATAATCAAGCAGAATTTGAGCATTTTCCCTCCCTTCTGAATAAAGTCAGCAAAATTCAGATTAACATATGTCTCTAAAACTAAACAAAAGAAAAATTGTGGTGTGATAGGTGTGTGAGTGATTTGTTTTCTCTCCAATCTGCTCGTAAAACGACCAGGGCTGACAATTTTAAAGGGGAACATTCTGTTATATTCTTCTTTTTCATCTGGTGTTGATTTAAATCAACGAAATATTGATAAAAAAAAAAAATAATAATAATAGCATTTGCCTTTATTTACTCGCTTATGGGGCCCCTAGTTTTAGTTTTCCAAGAAAATTTTACCTGTGTTCGCCAATTCTACCATAGCATACTCCCGAAGTGCGCTATATTTACTCACCATACAGTTTGTAAATAGGCAGTAATGACAAGCTACATATTTGATTTCATTACATGTAAAAAATCTACATAATAAACCATGATGATAAACATCATCATCTACATGTACGAACAGAGTTGTGAGCTGATCTGGATCCCTTTTTGCAGATCTCTTTCACATCTAGATGTTGAGATGTTGATGTGCAACGCTTTTACTCTTCACTACGCTTCCTCTGATGATGGCTGCATGTTTTCCAGCTAAATCTTGGTATACACAGGCTCCAACGAATAAATCCATCAATACCTGCGTTATGTCAGCAACACTGATCAATGACACGCTGTGTTAGCAGGCAAATAAAATGTATTTTTGCTTTAAGAATGTTTTGGGTTTAGTTGCCCTCTAACACTACCAACAGAAGTTCAACACACACACTGCTGCCTCTCCCAGGTCAGGCTTGATGCCATGACAGGCATCTGGTTTAGGGGAGGTAACTCGCACCTTTTGGTGGAGATATCCATCCATCCATCCATTTTCTGAGTCGCTTCTTCTCACTAGGGTCGCGGGCGTGCTGGAACCTACACCCTGAACTGGTTGCCAGCCAATCGCAGGGCACATACAAACAAACAACCATTCGCACTCACATTCACACCTGCGGGCAATTTACAGTTGTCAATTAACCGACCACACATGTTTTTGGGATGTGGGAGGAAACCGGAGTGCCTGGAGCAAACCCACGTCGGCACGGGGAGAACATGCAAACTCCACACAGGCGGGGCCGGGGATTGAACGCCGGTCCTGAGAACTGTGAGGCAGACGCTCTAACCAGTCGTCCACCGTGCCGCCGGTGGAGATATCGTTATGTGTATTGTGTGTTTCAGTACACCACACATTATTAGAGTATTAGAGCACACACTTTCCAATCTTTCCCTCGTCCCTTGTCATTTGCAGGGTTTCTTGCATTTTAAAAATCATTTAAAATGCTCAAAACCAGTATGTGTTTGCACTATTTTAGGTGATATATGCAGGATTTTAACCTTCCAGAAAGCAGCAGCATTTAGCAACTTGTAAAAGCACTCTGACCAATTCCATATAAAGTCCAGCGATCAGCACTTTAGTGTAGCTCCTCAAAACAAATCAATCCAAATCTTTTGGGAAATGTGCGTTATGTAACTCCTGACTGAGTGGGTGAAGTCTGGACCTTCATGCCGGCGAGAACCCAAAACAGAAGAAGATGCTAAATTTATTCATTCGTTTGAGCAGATAATAGAACGGGAGTATTTAGCCAAGGAAACATTCAAGCTGATCTTTTTTACCTCTTCAGCCACCTATTTAATACGTTACCGGAAGCTGGTGGAAACATTTAGGTCACCGCTCGTCCACCTTGTTACTAAAAAAATAGATAAAAGGTGCTAGATCCCAGATTAATGCTCACATTTGATTTAGCATAATCCTCAAAGCAGGCAATGTCAGCACAGAATTATTTGATTGCAGGTGATGCACGTTCACATGCATGTTACACTGCATTCATAAACTGCCAGCGTCACGGGGGAGGAATCAATTAAGGTTGTTCGGTGGCTATTTTTAGCTGAACGTATCAAAACAACGGGATGAATTACATCACAGTGATCCAGAGAATTATTTTGCTTTTTGGTCTGTCGTATTTGACAATGTACACGAGAGTATTGATGAAAGAGAAAAAAAAGGATAAAGACTATTCTATAAAAGATACAGTAACAGAATTTTGAGAGTAATGTAGAATTTACAGGAATACAGGTAAAAATAATTACAAATTTATAATAATGAAGTCATAATGGTATGAGAATAAAGTACTAATATTACCGGGATGAGAAAATATTCACTGTTTTACAAGAATAAAATTGTAATATTTGTAATTTTCATTGCAATTTTTTCTTGGAACATTACAACTATATATATATATATATTTGTTTCTAAAACAACCTGGCATTGTTTTTGTATTAGGACGTTTTTCACATTTTTCTTTTAATATTATAACTTTTCTAAAATATATACATAATACTGTGAATATATCTTTCTTGTGTACCTATTCCTTTCAATACAGAAAATTCTGACTTTTTTTCAATACTTTTGTCATTTTTATAACTTCCGACTTTATTCTCATAATTTTACGACTTGTTTCCTTCTAATATTGCAAATTTGTTATTGTAACATTACAAACAGTTTCTTGTAACATTATGACTTTATTTTCCATTTTTCTAAGAATGTTCCCATAAAATTATGACAAAGTAACCTGTTCTCTTAATAGTGTGCATTTATTTTCGTAAAATTACATTTCTTTTCTTGTAACATTGGAAATATATTCTCTGATTTTTCTCCCCAAAAATATTATTTTCTCATAATATTATGCCTTTTTTCTACTAACAGTACAAATTCATACTTGTGACATGACATTTTTTTCTTTTAATATTCAGACTTTTTTTCTGATACCATTAGAAATGTATTCTCATATTTTTCTTCAACACACTCAACATTATTTGCATAATAGCCCAACTTTTTTCTCATAATGTTACAAATTTATTCTTGTCACCGATATGAGTTATTTCTCCCGCATATTATTGCAAATGTATTCTCTTAATATAAAATGTTTCTAGTAATATTCCAACTTTTTCCCCGTGGTAATACAACTTTTTTTCTTGTAATGTTACAACTCTTTTATCGTAATATCACTTTATTCTTGTAACATTATGATGTAATCCTGGTATTTTTCATGATTATTATTCTTTTCAGTGAGGGCCTGATATTCTCTTGTTTCAATGAGACAGCCATAAAGACGACAAGTAATGCGTTGCTCCTTTTATGAGAAATAGAAGAAGCTTTTAAGGACAGGAAACCGTCATAGTAATGAGGAGCCTATTCCCCCTTGTCACCAAACCCGTTATACCTGTAGGTCAGTTGCATATTCCAACAATTAGAGCATGTGCATGAGTACCTCTTTTCTGTTCCATATAATGACTTTAATGGGGCGGACTCGTAGAAAAGGAAGCATAGACACAATTGCAAAGCTGTCGGCTGATCGAGTCAGTCGCGGTGTCACAAGACTTGCACGTGTTTGTTTTTTTTCACATCTGCTTGAATTCCTCGGGTAAATTTAGAATATACTTGGTCACAAGGAAATGTGGGCTTCCATAACTCCCAGGCAATACCACAGGCTGATTGCTTCAATGCCACGGCGCAACGAGGCAGCGATTAAAGCAAAGGGATTCCCAACTATTTTGTGCTATTACAATGAAACGACGGCACGGTGGTCAGCTGGTTAGTATATCTGCCTCAAATCCAGCCTTGCCTGCTTGGAGTTTGCATGTTCTCCCTGTGCCTGTGTGGGTTTTCTCCGGGTACTCCGGTTTCCTCCCACAAAAACATGCATGATAGGTTAATTGAAGACTCTAAATTGCCCGTAGGTGTGAATGTGAGTGTGAACGTTTGGTTGTTTATATGTGACCTGCGATTGGCTAGCGACCAGTTCAGGGTGTAGCCCGCCTCTCGCCCAAAGATAGCTGAGATAGGCTCCAGCACCCCCGCGAAGATAAGCGGTATGGAAAATGGATGGATGGATAAAACGACGCAATCCAGCCAGTGTTCTGTATATCTACGTGCACGGAGAGGTGCTAATAAAGTAGGGCATTGCGGTGAATAACAAACACTGTCGTGTTTGGGTAACAGCAGCAGCGTGCAGGCCTCCGGGTTTGCAGCCTTGGCCATTTTCATTCACAATTGAGGCGGGAGGGGAAACAAAGACTGCGGAAGAATGTAATACATAAACAGGAAGGGAAGGGTGAAAATAGAAGGTCAAATGACGTGACAATCATGCAAAAGTCATAAGACCATTTTAAAGACAAGGGATGCCAAAGGCCAGTAGGGAAAGACTTTGGTCCAACTTGCGCTGCATTTTTCATTTTACATAATGCAAACTAAACAGCATCTGTCAGTCGACTGTTACCAAACAGTGGAAAACAGGGCTAAAAATAAAAGCTGCTGACATCAGCGGCTTTTTTAAAATTATGTTTTTCTTGGAAAAGTTTCACTTTTTTTTTATACTAAGTTTACAACAATTTAAACTAATTGGCTAAATGCTGTATGGTGGTTTCCTTATGTAGATACAAAGTCAAATGTTAAGAACACTTCTTATTCTACGGCGCAGCGCAGTTTTGCACCACTGTACGACAAAGTCTCCAACTCAACACAAATAAACCTATTAACATAAATAAGGTCAGTTATTAAATTTCCAGGAAAATTGAGGGTGTTAAATAATGTTTTTCAAACTAATGACACTTAAGATAAATGTATAATATGGCGGATGGTTCCTGGGGTACCGTCAGGGTTCTAAATATATATCCCCAGTGATGTAATTAATTATTAATATTTCATACGAATGTGTAGGTGTTCCCAATGAAGTTGCCTGTGAATATGTTTTAAAAGGAAACAACCAATCCCAAATGAGCAAGCACTTGGTTACAATGATGAGGGAAACTCCCTGACTCTCTTGAAAAAAAAAATGAGCTGAACCAGATGTTAGGTAGCCATCTGCCTCGACCAGTTGGCTTTAGATGAAAGGTTAATAACTGCAGCATTTTAGAGGTTTATAAAACAAAAATTAGACCATGGAGTCTTCAGAGGATGCTTGAAAAAACATCACTGAGCATTACATCACTAGCACAATTTGCCCTTGAAATGTGTTCACCTCTTTTATTATATATCCGCCTGCTTAATGAGCTGCCTATTATAGACTGTTCATTTATATGAGGCCAAAGCTTAGGTCGAGCAAACACACGTGTATATGCGTACGAGCCTTTTATTCATTAAGAGCTGTCTCAAAGGAGTGCGCTGCCGATGGGTAAATGAAAGTTACAAACATGTTGAGAAGACTCCTAATTCATTAGTCCTATAATTGATGCCAGGGATTCCTTTTGTGCCGGATTCCTGGCGTTACATATCTGCTTTTATTCTTTTTAGAGATTCCGGTTGACCAACCAGCACAAATTACAGCCCAGATTTAATGTCACAAGGTGAAGATGTACCAACCAAGGTGAAGATGTACTACTTCGAGGCTAATTGTACTGTAGGTGTAAACCTAACCATAGACCTAACCCCAACCTGATCGGATGAACTGGCACTCAACATCCTCTGATTTCCATGGAAGATTCCTCAAAAGAATATTCTTCCATTTCAGTTCCTCTGAGTGTCTTTCAGAGATTTGGCCAGGTATGTGTTGAAGGAAAGAGGAAGCTAAATCATTCACAACTATTTCCCATGTGTTTTATGTCTTCTCTGACATATCGAGCATTCCAGTGTTTGGGCCAATAATTTATTTCCCGTTAGAAACATCTGTCTGTACATCACATGATGTGTGACCCTGTTTATCCATATCTAATTTCTTCTATTAGACGGCTACCAAGGCACTTTTGCAACTAGTAGCTGGAGGACATGTTCATTTTGCATATGACGACTTTACCCGTCCAAAGAGAGACTTGTTAGTTGTAGGGTTGCAGTCATCATCAACAGGATACGAAGCCATCAGAGTTCAGTTTTCTGCCTCACTTGACCATCTGCAGATTCTGGCAAAGTTATTTTTAGTTTTTTCCTTCATACTTGGGATGCTTTGTGATCAGACTTGAGTTTCCTGGCTTTGTTCTGACATATAATGACGATAAAGTCATTGTCGGCCAAACTGAACCTAATTGACAGTACAGTTCATCAGTACACTGTCCCAATTTTACCCTAAAGTAGACCCAACCTTTGGTGATATAGCAAAACAAACGGGTCAGTAAACTTATTGTATGCCTGTTTTAATAACATGCTATGATCACATCTGTGCAAACTGAGCTTTCACTGGCGTTTCTCTAGAAAGGTTAACACTCTATTTATAGCCGTTAGGGAAGTGAGAAAAAGAGAGGTTGCTGTCGAGACGAGTCACCTCTCGCCCAAATGACCAAAGAACGACTCGGAAAAGCGGGGGAGGGGGGCAAAAAATCCAGAAAATAGAAAATGAGATAGATGAGGGAACTGAACATGACAGCTACAAATTGTATCTTGCTGAAACTAAGCACCACACTTTGATAAGAGACAGTCCCGAATGTGCCTTGCTTGTTCAGAACAGAACAAAATATCTCCTTGGTCAGGCCCTGACATTGTACAATTTGGAATTCAGACCCCAAAAAAATGTGGAAAGTGTGTCTCTGAATTCGCACACACCTTTGTTTGTCTTTGAACAATTCTCATGCATGATGACAAGCAATACCTTAGCATACCTTGCAAGACCTTAGCCCTGAACCCTAATACCCCCTAGACACATAACCCTTTAACAACCCTAGCCTTTCTTAAATCCGTCATCGTAACCTACCCTAAACCTAATCCAACCTTTACTCCTAGTCCTAACCTAAAGCATAACTCTAACATGTAACTTTATCCTAATTCCTACCTTTCCTGAACCCAACCTTAAACCCTACCATAACACCCAACCTTACTCAAATCCTGAATCCTATCGTGAACCATACTCCCTAAACACACCATCCCAAACCCATGCCCTAACCTGATTCCAACCTGAACCACCGTAAACTGACCCTTAACCATTAACCATAGCCCTAATACTACTACTAATAGTAATACTACTCTGAGCTTTACCCACAACCATAAGCCTAACTTCCAATCCTAAAACAACAAACAACACTTCCCTAAACATACCCTGACCGAATTGTAACCCGGATTAATTTAACCGTAACACATAACCCTTCCATAACCCTAACACAATAACCCTGATGCGTAACCACAGCCCTATTCCCCAAACCAACCCCAACCCAATGCATTAACCCTAATCATATCCCTAGCCCATAAACTTAACCCAGTGATTCCTAACCAGTGTGCCCGGGCACATTAGTGTGCCGTGAGCGCTCTTCAGGTGTGCCGTGGGAAATTATAAAATTTTACATAAGTGCTCAAAAAAACACAATTTGGATTCACAAAAAATAATGTATCTTTGTTCATCTATTTATGACATTGAGGCATAGTGACAGACAGAACAAATAAATGCTCTTCTATTAGATGGCAGGAAGTACATGCAGTAATTAATGTGTCCACTTCTTGGGAAATTTTTGTTGGTGTGCTGTGAGATTTTTCAATTGTAAAATATGTGCCTTGGCTCCATAAAGGTTGGAAATCACTGCCTTAATCTAACTCTGACCTACTCTCACCAAATACTTACCTTTACCCATCATAACCTAAACCAAATCCCAATCCTAACACTAACCTTTACCCCACCAAAACCCCTAATCCTAACCTCCTGACACTTAAAACCAAAGAACAACCACAGGTTTATGGCAAGGTGCCAACTCTGTGACAAAACATTTCACTTTTCTTTACTTTTATTTGCAGTACAGTACTTCCCCATCAACTACAAAGAAATACATGAAGGCCACAAAATTTTATTCTTCCAAGGGGATTTTTATATTAGGCTGCTGAGATAATAACTATGCACATTAAATCATAATTTCCTCATTTAAAACAACGACAATTAAATGCTTGAGCTTACTTTGTGGATCAAAAACGAACTCATAAACTCATTTTATAGTAATGTGCGGACATGATGATATGTCCATTTTGGTTTTCATTTTACATTGTTATTAACATGACACACTTCAATCAGGTGTTGATATGTATTAGCTTTCATGAACCTTTAATTATCATTATGGTGTGGCGAGTGGCATGGTGGACGACTGGTTAGAACGTCAGCCTCACAGTTCTGAGGACCCGGGTTCAATCCCCGGTCCCGCCTGTGTGGAGTTTGCATGTTCTCCCCGTGCCTGCGTGGGTTTTCTCCGGGCACTCTGGTTTCCTCCCACATCCCAAAAACATGGATGAATTGGAGACTCTAAATTGCCCGTAGGTGTGACAGTGAGTGCGAATGGTTGTTTGTTTGTATGTGCCCTGCGATTGGCTGGCGACCGGTTCAGGGTGTACCCCGCCTCCTGCCCGATGACAGCTGGGATCAGAATCAGAATCATCTTTATTTGCCAAGTATGTCCATAACACACAAGGAATTTGTCTCCGGTAGTTGGAGCCGCTCTAGTACAACAGACAGTCAATTTACAGAACACTTTGGAGACATAAAGACGTTGACAAAAAACAATTGTGCAAAAAGATGCAGAGTCCTCTAGCACTTAGAGCAGTTCGAATGACTAATATTGCAATAGTCCGGTGCAATGACCATTGTGCAAAGGGCGCTGAGACTTCAAGGAGTGTGTGCGGTTTAAAGTGACGAGTAGTGCGATAATCTGGGACAATGTTGTTTGTGCAAAT
This sequence comes from Phycodurus eques, assembly GCF_024500275.1. Lineage (NCBI taxonomy): Eukaryota > Metazoa > Chordata > Actinopteri > Syngnathiformes > Syngnathidae > Phycodurus > Phycodurus eques. The sequence goes on from NC_084539.1 coordinate 7,185,892, forward strand.
GTTACAGATACTCCTCAAGATAGGCTACAGCTCGCCCGCGACCCTAGTGAGGAGAAGCGGCTCAGAAAATGGATGGATGGATGGTGTGGCGATGTGGTAAATAACAATACGAGGAGATGACAATCAGTCATGTCACTTTAATCTCCACATACAACCTGAGTGTTTTCACATCAAACAGCCAACCACTCCTTTTGGAGCCAACAACTCCCTTTGATTCTTTCATCTCCTGCCTCGCCTCTGAAGATACTCTTGTGGATCACCACAATGGTTGTTTTGTTTGTATTATTTCCACCATCCGAAGTTGAGTAACAAGAACATACCACAAACAGGCCATTGAATTGTAAATCATAAGTTTAATTGTGGATGGAGAACTATTATTAACTCACAATAATTTGTTTTGCAAATGCAAGAATTGTAATGATCCATTTTTGTTTATGTAAACCAAATTTATTTGCTTTGCAAAAAATGCTTCGGTTAGTTACACACAAGTTACACACTTTCAAGCGGCACTGACAGAATAAAGTAAAAAAATACAAATACAAATACATTTACAGGTTTGTTCGTATACTCACTGTTACTCAATCACGTACTGTGTTTTTTACATACTTTGCAAAGAAAGAGGATTCTGATTCTGAATTGTGTAGTACATCATTGTCAGTGGGGAAATGTTTAAACCTTATTAATAGTGTCATTTTTTTCATTCATTCATTCATTTTCTGTACTGCTTATCCTCACTAGGGTTGCTGGCGTGCTGGAGCCTATCCCAGCTGACTCTGGGCGAGAGGCAGGGGACACCCTGAACTGGTCGCCAGCCAATCGCAGGGCACATATAAACAAACAACCATTTGCACTCACATTCACATCGACGGGCAATTTAGAGTGTAATTTATTTATTTATTTTTAAAGCAACCACTCCAGCTGTGGATTATTTTAGAAATTACATTATGCTGCCTGTGTCCAAATAATACTATAACATGAATGCAACAAACCTTTTTGATTGGTGTCTTGCTATCACAGAAGAAAATGGCTCCATATCAGCCTTATATAGTAATTATATGTGAAAAGGCAGCAATTACTGTTGTCTCATACAAACAATACACTTACTGTAGGTACAATAGGTACCCCACTGTCAGAGAGATAATAATTTAACAATATGTTTATTTTTATTGTGGTTGTAGATTTTAGTGGTAAGATTACAGCACTCTGAGGAAGATGAGACATAAAAATGAAACAGTTTGTTCTTAACATCGAAGGATGAAAATGAGGCGGCACAGTGAACGTTAGCACATCTGCCTCACAGTTCTGAGGACCGGGGTTCAGATCCCGCCTGTGTGGAGTTGGCATGTTCTCCCTGTGTCTGCGTGGGTTTTATCCGGATACTCCGGTTTCCTCCCACATCTGAAAAACGTGTGGTAGGTTGATTGAAGACTCTAAATTGCCCGTAGGTGTGAATGTGAGTGTGAATGTTGTTTAAGTGTGCCCTGCGATTGGCTGCCAACCAGTTTACGATGTACCCCGCCTCTCGCCCGAAGATAGCTGCGATTGGCTCCAGCATGCCCGCGACCCGAGTGAGAATAAGCGGTACAGAAAATGGATGGATGGAAGATGAATATGACACAAGTGATCAATATTTCAACTTTTTATTCCAGGTATTTGCAGTATATTTGCATCAGATACATGCTGTAGAAGACAGTACCTGTTGTTTGAACACACCCATTTTTTCGTGTGAGCAAAAGAATTGGAAGATGCGACTGACAGGTGTGTTTTGTTCCACGGGTATGTCCTAGGAAATAGATTATTTAAATAATAAATAGCGCAGAATGTCTTCATTCAGCTTCAGATTTGAGTTTTGTCTCCGCAGAGTACATTTACAGTGAAAGGCGTTACCAATATGAAAACCAAATGGACTGCACTTATATAAATGGACTGCATTTATATAGCGCTTTAGCTACACCATCACAGTGCCTAAAGCGCTTTACAAAGCCGCACATTCACCTACTCACACACACACACATTCATACATACATCAACGGGTGACATGCGGACAGTCGTAGCCAGGATTCGAACCAATGACCTTTCGGTCACTGTACGACCCGTTCTACCTACTGATCCACAGCCACCCACCAGAGCGCTATAGGTGGAAAAACAAGCAACCGTGAAGCAATTTGTTTTCTTAAGCTAAAATAGGAAGAAAAGTTATACTGTATTTGTTTTATTTGGTGTAAAAACTAACAGCATTCAAACGTTGGTGATGCGTGCTTTTCAGGAGACCCTTTTCAGGTCATTCTATTATCTTGACATTCGCTACCTGTATTTTCTAATGTAACAAGATGAATCAGTTAGTTTCAGTTGATTAATTGAAAGAAAAGCAACAAATCAGTCATGAAGAAAGCTGCTTATTCAGAGTAGTATGACGTTTATATTTTTTGGCAAATGACTTGGATTACCCAGGAAATACGAAAAAGCCACTATATTGTGACTCTATTAGACCACCCACCACAAGGATCCTTTATTTTCCCAGCGATAGCGATAAATTATCTGAGCAAGGTCAGATCTTACATGGTGCTGCCCCTGATAACAGCTGCAAAGAGAAAAGTTACTTTCAAACTGATGTACAAAGCTCTCACAATATTTATTTTTAAATGAATTTCCATCAGCAAGAACCTTTCCCTTCGTGTGACACTTTTTTTGGTTAAACTTACTAAGGCGTGGCAGTGCTCAAGCCAATGTAGGCCAGCGAAGAAGAAATAGCACCATTTTTGTCAGCTTTCTCACCTGGTTATGTGGCCTCTTGAAGGAAAAGGAGGTTATTGTACCAATTTTTAGTTGTGAAACATAATGAAGGAGCGATTTGTGGCATTGTGGACACCGGGTTTGCTGCGAACAAAAGAAGGCGAGAGGCAGAGTACATCCCGAACTGGTCCCCAGCCAATCGCAGGGCACATATAGACAAACAACCATTCAGACGTGTGGAGAATTCAGTCTTCAATAATTCTAACATAAATGTTTTGGGAATCCGGGAGGGTGCTACAGTAGAATCATCATCTTTTATTGTCATGAACACACGCACACACAATTTTTCCTCTGCATTTAACCCATCACAGAGTTGGATAAAGCAAACACACACTGTTAGCAGCACACACTGGGGAGTGGCTACTTAAGGGCCCCGGGACCAGTTTAGGATATCAGTGTCTTGACACCACAGCCACTGGTCTGGAGTATGTTGGAAGTTGCTTAAGTTCATGTTGAGTTCAAACTCTGTTGCTAACCAAAACAGCAGAATCTATAAAAGCACACCAAGAGCGTGGAGACTTAGCTCTTGTTGTAAACAAGGAACACGTGCGGTGTTAAATATGATTTTATGTTGTGTAGCGACGCTGTCCAGTCAACTGACATTGTCTCTCAATGCTGTATGCGACCATGTTTATGATAAAATGGTATGTGACTACCTCACCCCAGTCTGCCTGGAGTATTCAATGCATTTCTCCATAATAATATCCATCCATTTTCTCTACCGCTTTTACTCAATAGGGTCACGGGCGTGCTGGAGCCTATCCCAGCGAACTGCGGGCAGGAGGCGGGGTACACCCTGAACTGGTTGCCAGCCAATCGCAGGGCACATATAAACAAATAACCATTCGAACTCACATTCACACCTACGGGCAATTTAGAGTCTTTAATTAACCTCCCACGCATGTTTTGGGGATGTTGGAGGAAACTAGAGTACCCGGAGAAAACCCACCCAGGCACAGGGAGAACATGCAAACTCCACACAGGCGAGGCCGGGATTTGAACCCTGATCCTCAGAACTTTGAGGCGGATGTGCTAACCAGTCGTCCACCGTGCCCCATAATAATATATTTTTAAAAATTTAGTTTTGACCTGCATTTTCACTTGACAAAAAAATTAGAACACATCTAATGTTATTCGATATTTAGCAAAAATGTGTACAAATTAAGCGGCCAGTGGTTACTTGAGTTTGTCTCAATTTCAATCTCAGTTCCAGTTTATCCCAAGGATGTTGCACAAAGTAGAAGGTTAAAGCCACTTGTTTTGTTCCACACCAAGCCCATCCAAACACAGTATTAAGATTTTGTTTATGATTACTATTAAATCACTCCGAGTCTCTCCTTGCATACCTGCATGTCTGTGATCTGGTTCTCTGTGTGGTGTCCAACACAAAATATACAGCAACGTGTAAATTGTATTTCCCTTTGAGGGACTATAATAAGTGTAACAAAATTAATTCATTCATTAAGTGGTTTCTAAACATGTTTTCTGTAGTGTCCTTTGACAGCATTTTGACCAGATTCCCTGATGTTGTTTTATTATTATTTGAATTTGTTCTCTGAAGGAAGCAACGTGAGATACTGTGTATGTTTTGCTCACCAGTCACAGTGCTGGAACCAGTGACTATTCTTAAGTGTGTTGCTGCTCTCTGCTGGTTACATCAAATTAATGCAGCAAAAGGACACTAGTTCCCCCCGACCCACCTTTTTTTAAATATTTTTTTTATTTTAGTTTTTTTTAATAAGCATCTTAATAGGATATAGAAATTGATTGTGAAACAGGGAGGCGTACCATTCATATCATTTTTACCTTTTTTTTTACCTTTACCGAATTTGTTATTTATTTTTGTGAGATTTTTTTTCTTTAGCCCCCCCTAATTTAAATTGAACTTTCAAATCATATTCTTTTTATTTTGTATTCAGAAGTGATTATTTAGTTATTGTCCCGCCTCCGTAATCACACAATCACAGAAAACTAGAATTTAAGTATTCATGAAAGTAAAAACGAAACAAAAAAAAAGTCAGAATTGTTTGTAAATAAAATGTTGGCCAACCAAAAGGTTACGGTTGACTGGCATTCCTACGAATACCAAATTCGGTTGTCGTTGTCGACATATTCGAGCAAGTGGCTGCGAATGTGTCGTCTGAATGTTTATGGAACTATCTCACAATGATAAAATTGATTAACATACTTGAATATGATTCCAAAAATAACAAATGTCAGCCACATAACACGGAGCAATTGAAGTATTCAGCTAGTTCCCACGTAGAATAAGTTCCTTGCACCTTGAACCTTCATGGTCGGCCAACCTATTTCTCCCCACTCCTCTTCTTCCCAGACTTTTTTTTTTCCCCACCATTTTTTTCCTTTTTTAATGTAGGCTATTGCGGGCCGGCGCTGTAATTTTGGAATCTGCCCTTGTGCATGGCGGACGAAAAAATTCCTCACCAGGACCAGCGGCTCAACCTCCCCCCCAGTGCGAGGGCTGTTAAGCGGACAGCCCCGCACGGTCCGTACTGTCGTGTAATTGTCGAGTCGTTACGTTATTTGCTCTGAAAAAAAAAATGTAACGTAGCGTGTCGAGACGGCGAGGGGGGGGAAAACACAAGACTTGAGGGGAAATTTCTCACATTTTTGAATTTCCTCATAACTAATTCACATTTTTTTCCCTCCCCCGGAGGAGGAAGCCGTTGTTGCAGTAAATCCTGGCCGGGGAAAGGAGGCTTTTTCGTCAGGAGTGTTTTCGCATGAGCTACGACGCTTTTGGAGGTATGTCAAATCGCTTATTTTTTTGGGTGGAAAAAATAAAATTACAAATTTCCAGTAGCGAGCTAACATCAAGTTTATGGCTGTTCCACTTGACTAATGGACGCGCCAGCTACAGTTAGCCAGAGCTCGCCTTCCAAACCAGGTGCAGCCATCATTGAGAAGCAATTTTGCTCGTTTGTCGCGGAATTTTATTTAGGAATTGTAACTTCTGAATCGTGTGGTGAGGGAAATGTAGCTAACCGAAGCTATAAGCGAGCTATGGTGGTGAAATGAAGGACGACGAGGAAGGGGAGGAACAATCTCATCACACACAAAAAGCTCCTGCAGCCATGTTTTTTTTTTTTTTTTTTTTTTTTGTACAATTTTCCATCAAATTTGAGCAGGGCTCCGGAGTTACCCCCTTCTCTCTCCGGTTCTCAGACCATATTTAGACCGCTTCATGGTGCTTCTTTGACCGCCTAACACGCTTCACAGGCGGATACGACCACCACTTTAGTGTCTTCACTTAGAAATGCATCTTAAATGGTATTATTGTTTTTTTTTAGTAAAGATGGATGTTTTTTATTTTTTTATTTTTTATTTTAAATCTGCGACTGAGTGGCGCCACCTGTAGGCAGCCATTTGGATAAATTAAATACAGTCAATGTAATTTGATTAGTTTTTTGATACAATTTGAAAAACATTCAAATTGCAATATTTTTTTGTTTCAAATGAGACAAATTAGTTTACTTTTCAACATAATAACTTCACAATGACCTTTAAAAAAAATCTGCATCCATCCGCAGGGTGCAAGTCAGCTCTTTTCCTCTCCGGTTATTTTCCCCTGCAGGAGCCTCTGGCCTTGAATGGTTTTGTTTAAGGGTGACAAAAGCCTATAAAGTCACAGACAATTTTTGAAGAATGAATAAATTCATAAAGCTACTTAATCTAGCACTTGATTTTGCTGTTGCATTCATAGCTTTTGTATTTCACCTCATTTTGCTTTCCTTCTTCTTGGTTCATGATTAAAGATTTCTTCATAAATTTGTGATTCCTAGAGATTGGGAATTTTACTTGCAAAACCTCCCCCCAAAAAAGTCCAAAATGAACAGAGGAGCAATGGAAGAAGAAAGAGCATGTCAGCAAAAAATGGAGGGCAGGAAAAATAATCATAAGCAGTGCTCCTGCGGTTTATTTTAATAATCCTGCGGACGCTTTTCCCATTTTGCTTGGCGTGCTTTTTTATTTTTATGTTTAATTTTTTTTTAGTCTGGTTGCCATTTTGCTGGGGGTAATTTGAATGCTGACCTTCTAGTTAAGTCCTTATAATAAATTCAGAGGGCTGCTGGAAAATTATAAGAAATCTGGCAGGACAATTCTGCCTTTGTTTATTGAGTTGAAATTTAATCTCAAATAAGGAAATTGATGCTATTTTTTTCAGTAGACCCGCTAAGGCTTAAACATTTGCCATGTGCATAATTCACGATTGAGCAACCACAATCTAGGATATTACTATCTGAAATAAGATGAAGTTTTAGTTTGAGTCAAATCAAATGGTTTTCTTCTCAGAGGAAAGGAACAAAATATGATGAGATCCAAACAAATTACAAGTAGCCCTGATGAGATTTGACTGAGCTGCAAGCGTTTAAACAGGTTAAATGAGATTTTCCATGTAAAATTTCTATTGCTTCCACATTTGCAGTCTGGATCACATCCAGATAAATCTTGGTTTAATGTTATGGCCGCTAATCCCCCCACAAATACAACAAAATGTGTTCAAACCACGTACGATTTCACAAAAGTGTTTGAAAAGGGTCCTGTCGTGTTAAATTTAAATTGCTTCCAAGTGCTCACAGTGGATTGGATACAGATGAAATCTGGTTTCATGTTTCAGCTTCTCACCCTGCATACTCACCAAATGTCTTCATTCAATCGATATAATAATAATAATAATAATAATAAAATGGATATCATTAAGAAAAAGTAACGTTAAAAAAACCAACAACTTTAAATTCTCAACGTTTATACAGGTAAGTATTAGTAACGCACCAAAAATTGGGCCCAAAAGTGCATTTTCGTTTTTCGGGCCAAAACACTCTTTTCACCGAAATCAAACGGCCGAAATAACATGCTGTTTATTGCCGCTAGCGCTTAGCTTTGTCGTGGCCTGTACACTCAATACTTAAGAAACATTTACTATTAACGAGCAATGCTCTATAGCGCTTTACTTACTATCCAGTTGAAATGACTGGGAGATAACTATATTACCTACAACTAGGGCTGTCACTATCGAATCTTTTTAAAATCGATTATTCTATAGATATTTCGTCGAGGACTCCTAATAGGAATCGCCCCCTCCCTCTTTTTTTTCTTTAACTACCAACATGCGTTTTATTCTCCTTTATGAATGCTGGACTTCTATCCTTAAACTGCGTATGTTGGTACTGAGTGTATGGCATCGGTATCAAACCCATGGCCGGTGGGCCAAACGTGGCCCGCCGTGTCATTTTATGTGGCCCGCGGGGTATTGAAAGGTCTTAAGTCAATTGAGCAGTTTACACCATCAACTCCATTTCCAGTAATACATCGTTGCCTTACAAATTACTGCCAAGTGATGGGATTTTACCACTAGGTGGTAGTGTAACCGCATCAGTCCATCCATCCATTTTCAACACCGCTTATCCTGGTTAGGGTCGCGGGGCGCTGGAGCCTATCCCAGCTGACTACAGGCGAAAGGCGGACTACACCCTGAACTGGTCGCCAGTCAGTTGCAGGGCACATATAGACACGGACAACCATTCGCACTCACATTCACACCGTCACTGAGTGGGAACTGAACCCACGCTGGCCGCAGCAAAGTCAGGCGAGTGTACCACTACACCATCAGTGAAAACCGCATCAGTGTAAACCACTTTTATAAGGGTCTTGAGAAACTTCTACAAATGATCCCGAAATGTCGAGAAAGTTAAAAATTGATTCAGATAGAAGGCTTTTTCAACAAAGATTGGAAAACAAATATATACATTTCTGGTGCTGTGTCCATGGGTTTCTGTATTCATGAAGACACATTTTTACAATATTCACTATTCAACAGATGTTTACAGTATTCACTACAGTATTCACACATTTCTCATTAGCAGGTCGTATTCCCTTTGCACTTTATACCAGGCTGATTTGTATTTCTAAAATGCTCACTCTGTCACCAATGTTCTGAGTAGTGCAAAATTGTCAAGCGTAACAAAAGTACTTAAATTTACTTAAATAATTCAGTAGTTAATAGTAAATACTTTGATGGTTGATAAGCAACTCGGGTTTCTTAGGATTCATCTTATAATACCAGGGCAATAAGTAATAATAAATAGTTATTTAACAATATGTTGAAGAGTATCATTACATTTATTTTACATTACATTTAGTTACATTTATTGTCATCTAACTGGCCGTTCGACGGGATTGGTAATGCCAATATGGCCTTTGGTAAAAATGAGTTTGATACCCCTGGTGTATGGTATAAACTACAGAATTTGAGACAACAAAAATAGCCTTTGCTAAATGGTTAGATTCATGAATAGCATTAACGTGCTTACAATTACCATTTTTGTTTAAAAAAAAACAAACAAATGCAAACTACCATTCAGCTCACTCATACATAATGTTTTATATATATAGTGTCTTAAAAATCACTTACAGATGCTCCTCTGTCATTTTTTGAAATGTTTTTCACTGGTCCAACAGTGTGTCCGTCTGCAACTGAAGTCTGTGCTGTAAACATGGACAGTGGCCAAATGGTTCCGGGTGACGTAAATTGATTCCGGGGGGCGCAAATATGCTTTTATTAATATTTTTATTTGCTTCGAGGCAGAAAGTTTTGCATCAACCAATTTTTGTGGTCGAACAAGCTGAGTTAGCCAATTTCTTTTTTCTTTTCTTCTTTTTTTTCACAGCCCTGCCAACATCTTACATTCACTGTTTGATAATGACATAGAGCACCGTAACTCAACCATAGGCGGCACGGTGGATGACTGGTTAGAGCGTCGGCCTCACAGTTCTGAGGACCCGGGTTCAATCCCCGGCCCCGCCTTTGTGGAGTTTGCATGTTCTCCCCGTGCCTGTGTGGGCACTCCGGTTTCCTCCCACATCCCAAAAACATGCATTAATTGGAGACTCTAAATTGCCCGTAGGCATGACTGTGACTGTGAGTGCGAATGGTTGTTTGTTTCTATGTGTGATTGGCTGGCAACCAGTTCAGGGTGTACCCCGCCTCCTGCCCAATGACAGCTGGGATAGGCTCCAGCACTCCCGCGACCCTAGTGAGGAGAAGCGGCTCAGAAAATGGATGGATGGAACTCAACCATAAATGTGACAGTTAAACAACACACAAATTCAACGAGCTAGTGGTAACATAAACATATATAAACAACAAAGATGAAAGTATTTATTACAGCAATATTTCTAATTTGCATGTTGCAATGAATTGTGGGAACCACAAGGTTTTGCCATCGTCATCCTAGCGACTCTCTAACCTAAACTGGAGTGTTTTCATTGCTTTCCGCTGTTCGGGGGTGGAATGCTTGTCGCATGCTATTTTGCGCCGCCCCCAGCTACCTACAAGCTACAGCTAACGCGGCTAAATATAATGCCGAGCGGCAGAGGTGAATGTGTGCCTTGCGTCCGTTGTCAATGCAGCATATATCACTAATCATCCCCTCAATGACTGTTAATAAACAACACTTTTAGACAAAGTTTCATTGTCATCATGAAGGCCGGGAGAAAGGGTAGAGACGGGTACGCCAGGCTAGTTGCTAAGCTATCCTGACATGATGTCGCAAAACACCACAATTATTATTATTGTGTGGTACAGTTCATTTGTTACATGGACCTGTCTGGAACCGTGTTATAGCGGAGATTAGCCAACTATTAAGAGTAAAATACCAGGCAAATGAATGCGTTTATTGAGGAAAATACTGTAATATACAATGCTAGACAGCCATACCAGGGAACGGAAACCGGAAATTCATTCGTACGTTACTGACATTATGTCACTAGAGAAAATAGGCCTATAATTTAAAAAGTACATGAATATAATAAATATTTATAATACAAGCTATTCTTGATTAGTCCCACTATGGGGCAATTTGCATAATTTCAGCCGCAACAGTGGATGCAGGACATACAAAAAGAACATGCAAGAGAAGTCATTTGGCTGCAAATCTGTTCGCCATTCGGTTGATGCAATAAGTACATTAGAATAACAAATATTGGAGCCATAATTTCTGAAAGCCTGTAGAGTAATTATGTTGTGAAGTTGAACACTATGCGGAATATTTTTTTCCTATTACATAAAATATTCAATAACTGTCTGTCTGTAATGTTCTTGACATAAATTTACAAATTGGAAATTCAGACATTGTTCTGGAAGTGAGTTTCTATAGGTTGGCAGCTCTCAGTATTTTCTTTCTGCGTTTCGGCTTTCAGCTACGGGTTCGTCAGTTTTTTTTAATGTTTTTATTATTTTTTTTAATTTGAATTTTATTATTTAATATTTTTTGGGGGCGGAGGGGTTTCGGCCAACAATTTTCATTTCGGTGCATCGCGAACAAGTATAAAAAGAAGTTAATCTAAGTACATATTAAAATGTAAAAACAAAATGCCCAAACTTACCTGCTGTAAAAACAAACAAAAAACCACTGTACATTTGACAACAGATGACAGTACTAATGTACGGGATATAATTTTTCTCACCTTCTTGTTCGATCTGCTTCTTAATAAGTGATGCACATAAAAAGTCAAAGCAAGCCTTTTGATGTTCTCTGAATTGTGAAATATGCTGTGGTATCACTTGACGCTCTAAACGTAGGTCGTGCAGTTTTATGCTCTCGCCTGATGTCATGGGAATGAAGGCTTCTTTATACTCGCACCGACGGCGACCGCGCTGACGTCACTGCAGCTATCCTACACACAGTTCGCCTTTACATTCTAGCGCCACCCACGTGCGCTCTTTTGAAAGTGTGCTGCAGTTCTCCTCAAAGTCAGGGGGTGTCGCTACAGCTGGTATTGGCTAGGACGCCACAGGGTGGAGTTTCCTCTGCATTTTGTGGCCGTTTCCGGTAGCCGTTTTTACTTTCCTTTCCGTAACAAGTAACAAAGCAACAACAATGATGACCGTGGAACAGAGTCTGCTAGACCAAATGGACCTAGATTACCAGATGATACGTTTACTTTTGCTGCAAAATCAATTGAGAATGCAGCGGCGTAGGTGCTATGTGGAACCGGGAGGAACGCTGATTGCATCATCACAGCATGTGACTAAAACGGACCAATCACGAGAGATGATCTCCGCGGCATTCTACGCGCAGCAACAATTTTTGCGGTGAACGCGTCAAACCGCGCTGGCCAATTCGTCAGTCACGTGATGCAATGCGGGCGTTGTTGACTGCGGGAGTATAAAGAGGCCTTGAGAGACATGCTTTACCAACAATTTTCTCCAAACATTTGACTACACCAGTGAGGGACTGTGGGTCTTTTGGAATATGTGTAGTACAAAAGAAGCTAAAGTAAACAAACTCATTGTCAGTGTTAGTTCTTGTTGCTTGTTGAACTAATATGCTAGCATCTTTCAACTGTACAGGGTTAGCCATCCTGAAAATGTAGGTCAAATCAAATTAATTTTTTTTATTGTTTTTATTTATTAAAAAAACATTTACACCCTTTGAGACATTTGACGTAGAGTTGCCGCCATGTTATGCTCTTTTGAAATAATACTGAAAGTCAAGAACAAAACCTATAGGTCTATATTTGGAGAACAGATGGCGGAAATTTCCAGTCAGCGTAAGAACGACATAGTTGTCTATCGAGTCACAGGGAGGGTTGTTCTGTTTTTGTCTATATCAACTTGGTACCTGAGTTTCTATTTTCTAAAGAAGAAAGATTTGCTTTCTTTGATTCCTTACCAGTCCTTTTAAGCACTATTCCGGATAAGTGATGTGGGTTAAAATGAGCCTTTTAGAATCCATTTTGAGCATAGCAGGCATCCGCTGTTCTCTTGTGTTCTTAGTGGCTGTGCTGAAAATGTCTGAAAATTGCCTAATTTATATTAGTCCCTGGGAAATTGCTTTTCAGGGGTTAGGGCCGCCGCATAAAATCGTGTGCTTTCTGCTCATATTTCTTCCTCTCCCTTCCCTTGTAAAAATGAACCTTATTGGTTTGATGAATAATGCATCAGGACATTCATTTGCTGAAGCAGTGAAAATTAGGCTTGTTTACATTCAGTGGTTATGTACACAAAATCATGTTTTTTTTATGTTTTTTTTTTCCACTTGACCATTTTGTGAAGGTAGAGCCTGGGTTGCTTTTTGTTAAAAAAAATATAATAATAATTCAGCAAAGCAAATGTAATTTCTGGACGTGGTTAAAAAAATGGGGAGGGAACAAACTGGTGCAGGTTTAATGAATCCATAAATCACAATGGTGCCAGGTTTGCTGCGCCCGCGTATGTTTGCAGTGTAATTTTGATTTCCATCAAAAATTTAATCTACCAGCCTACAAGGGTTTTAGCAGCAGATCGGGTGCTGTCTTAAATTTCTAATTTTAGGGCCCTGATCTTTCTGGATTTATTTCTGCATGATTCAAGTCTGCTTTTCAATATCTCCTGTTATTAAAATTTAATTCAAAGCATTAACATATAGATTGAAAATGTTTTTTATGGAGGGTTGTGGAGTGAAATTGATGGAATTTTACTATTCGCCAGTTGGTTGCCATCTCTTGTGTGTATATGTTGGAATGAGGTTCCAGGTGGGGGATTTATGCCAATTCTTTGCGTTATTGCTTTTTTTTTTTAAAAAAGATGGTCAAGCACCATATTAGAGGACAGGAAAATGTATATTTGATTAAGGAAAGGCTATTTTTCCTGTCTCAGCTTGAGATAACACAAACCAATGCAGTGAAAGCAGTGATTGAAGTGACCCGTCCGTCCTCCATTTTTAACTCGCTCCTATTTTTACTCCCCCTCCTGAGAGTGCAAACATTTTCCTGAGCCCTTAAGCAAATTTGTATTTCATATTTGGATTTTCCTTTCTAGTATATTTGACTTGCAAAGAGGAGTGATTTTTCTGGGGGGCGGGGTGGTGGTGGTGGGGGATGAGGGGGTGCAAAGTAAAACAGCAACATTGGTTACTGCTAGTTTAAATTTGTTGTTCATAGGAGTGATTGATTTCCTTTATTGTGTACAGTCACATAGCAGCACGTTAACCAAATCTAGGGCAATTATTTTAGATAGCACAGCAGTGGTAGCACTACATTCTTAACAGAGTATGTGAAAATGTTGTGCTTGTATGTCTAACCTCCTTCCAGTAAAGCTACAGAGCATATACAGTAGGATATATGATCTATGGATGGGCCTTTCACTAGCTTTCTTGGATTGACTACGGGGAAAATGAATGTAATGAATTGCTATTTTGAAATTTTTATTATTATTTTTTTTTATTAGATGGGAGTATAACTCTCTGAATGTTCTAACCTCCTTTTAGGATGCCAGTGTTGTATTGTGTAGAATGATGCAACCCATAGAAAGTACTTACTTAAAGACATGTTTAAGTAAGAATTGGAGTAAGTTGTAGTAGCACAATTAACCAAAATTATTCTCAGAATCTTATTACAATTCTTTGAAAGCATTCCTCTAACAAGAGCTTTCTGACAGATTTCAATTTCACCTCAGAACACATGACAGCTATCTCCTCCAAATAAATATTGGGAAGTCAATTAAATTAGGTATATATGAGGACCCCTCCTTGAGCCGTCACCTTGTCGTGGTGGATGGGTTTGTGTGTCCCAGTGATGCTAGGCGCTAAGTTGTCTGGGGCTTTATGCCCCTGGCAGGGTCACCCATGACAAACAGGTCCTTGGTGAGGGACCAGACAAAGCACGGCTCAAAGACCCCTAATGATGACGACAAACAATGGACTTTGTTTTCCCTTGCCCGGACGCTGGTCACCGGGGCCCACCACTGGAGCCAGGCCTGATGGTGGGGCTCGAAGGCGAGCGCCTGGTGGCATGGCCTGCACACATGGGGCCCGGCCGGGCACAGCCCGAAAGGGTAACGTGGGTCCCCCTTCCCATGGGCTCACCAGCCGTGGGAGGGGCCATAGGGGTCGGGTGCAGTGTGAGCTGGGGACCTTGGCGATCCGATCCCCGGCTACAACAGCTGGCTCTAGGGACGTGGAATGTCACCTCTTTGGCAGGGAAGGAGCCCGAGCTGGAGTGTGAGGTCGAGACGTTCCGACTAGATATAGTCGGACTCGCCTCCACACACAGCTTGGGCTCTGGTACCAGTCCTCTCGAGAGGGGTTGGACTCTCTTCCACCCTGGAGTCCTCCACGGTGAGAGGCGCCGAGCAGGTGTGGGTATACTTATTGCCCCCCGGCTCGGCACCTGTACGTTGGGGTTCCGGGGTTCACCCCGGTGGACGAGAGGGTAGCCTCCCTCCGCCTTCGGGTGGGGGGGACGGGTCCTGAGTGTTGTTTGTGCCTATGCACCAAACAGCAGTTAAGAGTACCCACCCTTTTTGGAGTCCTCGGAGGGGGTGCTGGAGAGCGCTCCCGCTGGGGACTCCATTGTTCTGTTGGGGGACTTCAATGCTCACGTGGGCAATGACAGTGATCCCTGGAAGGGCGTGATTGGGAGGAACGCCCCCCCCCCCCCTCCCCCCCCCCCCACCCCTCACACACACACACGATCACAACCCGAGCGGTGTTCTGTTATTGGACTTCGGTGCTCGTCATGGATTGTCCATAACGAACACCATGTTCAAGCATAAGGGTGTCCACACGTGCACTTGGCACCAGGACACCCTAGGTCGCAGTTCGATGATCGACTTTGTGGTCGTGCCATCGGACTTGCGGCCACATGTCTTGGACACTCGGGTGAAGAGAGGGGCGGAGCTGTCAACTGATCACCACCGAGTGGTGAGTTGGCTCCGATGGTGGGGGAAGATGCCGGTCCGACGTGGCAGGCCCAAACAGGAGTATGGGGTACCGAACCCCCTGATACGGGCTGTTCGGTCCCTGTACGACCGGAGTCAGAGTTTGGTCCGCATATCCGGCAGTAAGTCGGACTCGTTCCCGTTGAGGGTTGGACTCCGCCGAGGATGCCCTTTGTCGCCGATTCTGTTCATAACTTCTGATGGACAGAATTTCTAGGCTCAGCCGAGGCGTTAGAGGGGGTCCGGTTTGGTGGCCTCAGTGTTTCATCTCTGCTTTTTGCTGATGATGTGGTTCTGTTGGCTTCATCAAGCCGTGAGCTCCAACTCTCACTGGAGCAGTTCGCAGCCGAGTGTGAAGCGGCTGGGATGAGAATCAGCACCTCCTAATCTGAGACCGTGGTCCTCGGTCGGAAAAGGGTGGCATGCCCTCTCCAGGTCGGAGATGAGTTCCTGCCCCAAGTGGAGGAGTTCAAGTATCTTGGGGTCTTGTTCACGAGCGAGGGAAGAATGGAACGGGAGATCGACAGACGGATCGGCGCAGCGTCTGCAGTGATGCGGACTTTGTATCGGTCCCTTGTGGTAAAGAAGGAGCTGAAGCCGAAAGGCGAAGCTCTCAATTTACCGGTCGATCTTCGTTCCTACACTCACCTATGGTCATGAGCTGTGGGTCGTGACCGAAAGAACGAGATCCCGGATACAAGCGGCCGAAATGAGTTTCCTCCGCAGGGTGTCCAGGCTCTCCCTTAGAGATAGGGCGAGAAGCTCGGTCATCCGGGAGGATCTCAGAGTAGAGCCGCTGCTCCTCCGCATTGAGAGGAGCCAGATGAGGTGGCTGGTGCATCTGATTCGGATGCCTCCCGGACGCCTCCCTGGTGAGGTGTTCCGGGCCGACCTAGGACAGGGACCTAGGTCCCAGGGACGACCTAGGACACCCTGGAGAGACTACGATCTTCGGCTGGCCTGGGAACGCCTCGGGATCCCCCCGGAAGAGCTGGATGAAGTGGCTGGGGAGAGGGAAGTCTGGGCGTCCCTGCTAAAGCTACTGCCCCCGCGACCCGACCCGGATAATCGGTAGAAAATTGATGGATGGATGGATAGTTTACGGATGTTAATGTTAAATGTATTAAGCGACGTAGCGATGTTAGGGATTATGTCACAACACAATGAATTAACTTAAAATTCAGAAATGGCCAATAAAAACAGAAAAATATTGTAGTTAATATTTTCATGGAAGATGCATTTGGGATTAGCCTTTGAAGTTGGTAATAGTGAAAAATGAGGTGAAACAGACAATGATTTTAGTCAATTCTTTTCCAGAATGAGAGTGCTTAAAGAGGAGGATGCTATTCATGTGGCACAGCTTCAAGCAGGCATCAAGTGCAGGTGGAGATGGGTCACTCAAGTTGGAGGCCAAAACAAAAAAGCAAAGAAATTAGGCAAATTTAATTCTAATCTTAAATTTGTACATCAACATCTACTTGAGTGGTGTAAATATTTTTTTCTGCGTGAAGAAAATGTGTAGATTTTGCCTTATTGTACTCGTCGGAGTCTTGCAGATTGCTTAATTTATGTTGAAATCAAAAAAATTCTCTGCGGGGGCCCGGGGGATCCCCCAGACCCACCCCCTTACAATGTATTTTTTATTTATTTTATTTTTGTTGTCACTTTTTTCATGCTTTTGGTATTTTCATGTCTGAACTTAATGAAGGTTCCAGCCAACTATTTCTGTACGTTTTTTGTTTTTGTTTTGTTAATTTGGTTCTGTTGCTTCGACACTTAATCTCCAGTGAATTCCATGCAATCGAACCAATTCTTTATGGTGCTGGTATTTTTGTTATTATGTGCACTTTTCACTTCATCCACTTTGTATACTCTGCACCGTAGAGAATATACTGTTATTTCCAAATAGCTGTACCCAAAATTGCTTTGGAAGAAATCTTGGAAATACACCTAAATCCTAATGTGGCTAGTGTTTGCTTACTTATGACACTCGCTCTGATCTTTGCTTCATCTTTGAAATGCAAATTTAATTTAACTCAAAACCACATGGGCTCATTACCTACACTTTGGTTGTTTTTTCTTCTTTTTGGGTTAGGTTTGTACATTTAGTTTCTACCTTGTTGCTATTTTGAGCAGATGTTTTACAGTTTGAAAGAACAGATGGTCAGAGGACAACAGGTCACCAGTGGTATTAAATTATACTGATGATTAAGAAAGTGTAAGAAACTCGAACAGGTAAACTTTAGTTATTCAATGGCCTGTCACTCATATTAATTACTAAGGCTGTCACAGTGCAGTGGGGGCTAGTGTGCAAACCTGTTATCTGCTTTGGGCAGACACCAGTCATGTGATCACTGACAGGGTTTTTTCAGTGATGCTCCAAAAACAAAAAGGGTGCCTAAACCTCTGTTTTTTCACGTTTTTAACAATGAGTATGAAATTTTTACCTCTGTAGTTTTTCCCCCCAATATAATTAATTCTCAGTACTTTTCAAACTAAATCTAATATAGAGCTATGTTTTGCCTTCAGCCTTCCTTTATCTGTAACGGAGAGTTTTGGTAACTTAGTGCTTATGGACACCCAATATTTCCTTTTTTATTTTAACACATACAGTGGGTACGGAAAGTATTCAGACCCCCTTAAAAATTTCACTCTTTGTTATATTGCAGCCATTTGTTAAAATCATTTAAGTTCATTTTTGTTTCTCATTAATGTACACACAGCACCCCATATTGACAGAAAAAAACATATTGTTGTAATTTTTGCTGATTTATTAAAAAAGAACAACTGAAATATCACACAACCATAAGTATTCAGACCCTTTGCTGTGAAACTCAGATTTAACTCGGATGCTGTCCATTTCTTCTGATCATCCTTGAGATGGTTCTACACCTTCATTGGAGTCCAGCTGTGTTTGATTATACTGATTGGACTTGATTAGGAAAACCACACACCTATATAAACTCTATATAAACCCTTACAGCTCACAGTGGATGTCAGAGCAAATGAGAATTATGAGGTCAAAGAAACTGCCTGAAGACCTCAGAGACAGAATTGTGGCAAGTCACAGATCTGGCCAAGGTTACAAAAATAATTTCTGCTGCACTCAAGGTTCTTAAGAGCACAGTGGCCTCCATAATCCTTAAATGGAAGCTGTTTGGGTTTGGCCGTCTGGCCAAACTGAGCAATCAGGGAAGCAGAACCCAAGGATAAAAAAACTTCACATTTTATAAATGTATGCCGCCATCTAGTGGTTATGAAAAAGCTGTATACTTCCATTGTAGTATGCCACTGCCACCTAGAGGTTACGAAAAAAGTGTACACTTTCATTCTAGTATCTAGTATATCTTGTACCGGCATTACCAGATAACTAACAACCCTTTATTGCTCAGTGACTGTTTTCCTCAATGTCTTTATGTCTCAAAAGTGTTCTCTGTCAATTGACTGTCTGTTGTACTAGAGCGGCTCCAACTACCGGAGACAAATTCCTTGTGTTTTTTGGACATACTTGGCAAAATAAAGATGATTCTGATTATGATATTGGCCACATTCTGACTCTTTGGTCAAATTTGGGATCAGCTCTTGGCTGTGACCATTCTGACTTTGTCATGAAATAAAGAGGGAATAAGCCCCTTCGATGAGTTAAAAAAAAAAAAAAAAAAAAACTGATAATAGGATCCGCAAATAAAAATCTTGAATTGACAATGGAAACAAAAGAGAACATGAGCTGAGAGATGAGCTTAAATTAGTTTCACTTTAATATTAGTATGCTTAAATAGCCAAACTAAAGTAACAGGAATTATTTTTTCTTTGTGTTCAACCTTAACTATTTGGCATTTAAAGTTGTATCTTTTTACATTTGACATTTAAATGTCATCGTTTCCATTTTCCCTTGAGCCTCATGTAACGAGGAGATCGCAGCTCTAAAAGGCTGGAAGGATGAGCTCAGCAACTCATGGGCAGCAGGGGGAGCATGACTTTCCGTTGTATATTTTTTAAATTCTTTGAATGCACTTACCCATATTATACTGAGAAGCCATGACTAATGCTAGGCTTCTTCTTATCATAAGCAACTGTAACATTATGGACAATTTGAACATTAACACGACACTTAATTTAAATGCGCCAAGTGTATAAAATTAGGCTCCAAACTTGTGAAACATCGAGATGTTATTCCAGCTGTTGGTTGCTGAGGGCGTGTCGTAGAATGTGCTGAAAATACGCCCCGTGTCTTCGGTGCCTGGAATGGAGTGGGGCAAAAATGTATTTAGTCAGCCACCAATTGTGTAAGTTCTCCCACTTAAAAAGAAGAGCGAGGCCTGTAACTTTCATCATAGGTATACCTCACCTATGAGACAATACTTCCAGCTAGTTATAAATTCACAATGCTTTGCATTTCAACAGACTGCGGTACCCCGAATAACACAAAATACACAACACTTAGGAATTTAAGTAGAGTTACGAGTTGCTCTCTAAATTGTGGCAACCAGAGAAGATGCATTTCTCGGTGTGTCAGCCCACCTAGTAGGGAACTATTTTCTCTTCCGATCCAATACCGATATTGCAGCCTTGAGTTCTGGCCGATACCGGTCCAATCCGATATCAGAAATAATCAAACATACTTTACTTATTTTGTATTATGGAATGTTAGAAAATGCTTGATCAACTGATATTACTCAATCAGAGAACAATAATCAGCAACAGTCATTTATGAGAAAAAACTAACCCATTTATGATTAACGAATGGGTTACATAATGTAAGTTTAAAGATAAAATACCGTAATTTCTCATGTATAATGCGCATTCCTCCCCCCAAACCCCCCCCCCTCTCCAAAAAAGTCAATAGTGCACATTATACATACCGTAGGTATAGGGGAAAATAAATAAAAAAAACTTCACATTTTATAAATGTATGTTGCCATCTAGTGGTTATGAAAAAGCTGTACACTATCATTCCAATATGCCATCGCCACCTAGAGGTTATGAAAAAGCTGTACACTTTCATTATAGTATGCCACCGCCACCTAGAGGTTGTGAAAAAGATGTACACTTTCATTCTAGTATGCCAACTAGAGGTTATGAAAAAGGTGTGACCTACACTTTCATTATAAAATATGACAGGGGTAGATGTGCCTCCAAATTTGTACAGTTGTACTCATATGTTTACATACTCAGACAGAATTTGAGAAGTGTGTGTGTGTGTGTATATATATATATATATATATATATATATATATATATGTGTGTGTGTGTATATATATGTATGTATATGTGTGTGTATATATATATATATATATATATATATATATATATATATATATATATATATGTATGTATATGTGTATATATATGTGTGTGTATATATATATATATATATATATATGTATATATATATACATTATTATTATTTTTTTTAATACGACTGATGACTGAGCAACAACCATCATTTCTTTGTTTTGTTTAATAATAATGCTTTTCTCAAATGCTTGACAGTTTAATTTGAATCCCATTAAAATAAAATGTGTTTCGCCTGGTCCTTCATGTTTTCTTTAAAGAATTGAACCCATCTTACAAATTCTGCCTGGGTAATCAAACTTACGAGCACAAATGTGTGCTTTCTCATTTACTAAATAAAAGTAGGGCTGTTAATTTCAAAATAAGAGCAAGTACAGTGGGCACGGAAAGTATTCAGACCCCCTTAAACATTTCACTTTGTTATATTGCAGCCATTTGCTAAAATAATTTAAGTAAATTTTTGTCATCAATGTACACACACCATCCCATATTGACAGAAAAAAACAGAATTGTTGAAATTTTTGCAGATTTATTAAAAAAAAGACCCTTTGCTGTGACACTCATATTTAACTCTGGTGCTGTCCATTTCTACTGATCATCCTTGAGATGGTTCTACATCTTCATTGGAGTCCAGCTGTGTTTGATTATACTGATTGGACTTGATTTCGCAAAGCCAGAGACCAGTCTATATAAAACCTTATAGCTCACAGTGCATGTCAGAGCAAATGAGAATCATGAGGTCAAAGGAACTGCCTGAAGAGCTCAGACACAGGAGTGTGACAAGGCACACATCTGGCCAAGGTTACAAAAAGATTTCTGCTGCACTTAATCTTCCAAAGAGCACAGTGGCCTCCATAATCCTTAAATGGAAGCCATTTGGGATGACCAGAACCCTTCCTAGAGCTGGCCGTCCAGCCAAACTGAACAATCGGGGGAGAAGAGCCTTGGTGAGAGAGGTAAAGAAGAACCCAAAGATCACTGTGGCTGAGCTCCAGAGATGCAGTCCAGAGATGGGAGAAAGTTCTAGAAAGTCAACCATCACTGCAGCCCTCCACCAGTCGGGGCTTCATGGCAGAGTGGTCCAACGGAAGCCTCTCCTCAGTGCAAGACGCATGAAAGCCCACATGGAGTTTGCTAAAAAAGCACCTGAAGGACTCCAGGATGGTGAGAAATAAGATTATCTGGTCTGATGAGACCAAGATAGAATTTTTTGGCCTTAATTCTAAGCGGTATGTGTGGAGAAAACCAGGCACTGCTCATCATCTGTCCAATACAGTCCCAACAGTGAAGCATGGTGGTGGTGACAGCATCATGCTGTGGGCGTTTTTTTCAGCTGCAGGGACAGGACGACTGGTTCCAATTAAAGGAAAGATGAATGCGGCCAAGTACAGGGATATCCTGGATGAAAACCTTCTCCAGAGTGGACCCCAGACTGGGCTGAAGGTTCACCTTCCAACAAGACAAGGACTCTAAGCACACAGCTAAAATACCTGGCTTCAGAACAACGCAGTGACTGTTCTTGAATGGCCCAGCCAGATACCTGACTTCAACCCAATCGAGCATCTCTGGAGAGACCTACAAATGGCTGTCCACCAACGTTCACCATCCAACCTGACAGAACTGGAGATGATTTGCGAGGAGTAATGGCAGAGAATCCCCAAATCCACGTGTTTCATCATTCCCAAAAAGACTCATGGCTGTTTTAGCTGAAAAGGGTGCTTCTACGAAATATTGAACAAAGGGTCTGAATACTGATGGCTGTGTGATATTTCAGTTTTTCTTTTTTAATAAATCTGCAAAAATTTCAACAATTCAATTTTTTTCTGTCAATATGGTGTGCTGTGTGTACATTGAGGGAAAACATTTTTTAAAATGATTTTAGCAAATGGCTGCAACATAACAAAGTGAAAAATTTAAGTGGGTCTGAATACTTTTCGTACCCACTGTAAATAAGTATTACATGTTCAAATAAAGTGCTTAACTTTAGAATTATTCTTTGAAAGAATAACAAAATACAGATATTTCATGTTTTGATCATATGGGTAGAAGCAAAAGCATGCATTGTAAAAATGCATTATCAATAGGTAAAAGGGTTTTCCAGAAATTTGAGGTCAACTTTGGGGGTGGGCATTATACATGGGGGCGCATTATACACTAGAAATTACAGTAAATCAAAATAAGAAAATGTACTAGAATTGAGTAAAATAAAACATTTGAAAATCCTGAATAATAACTTCAGTAAAGACCACCAACAAAAAATATACATTTAAATTGCAACATAACCACTGCTTAGCCTAAACATCAGGATATTCGAGCTTGATATGTCTAGCATAAAACGCACCCAATTGGATCCACACAAGTTACAGAATGATGTCATGAAAAAATAACTTAAATATGGGTGTAGTTGAAGCCACATTAAATGAGCAACTTAGAGCAGACTTGACATGCCAAATAGCCAGCTAAATATAAACAAGCACACCCTTCTCAGTACACTTCCTTAAAGACTCTTAACTGATCGATTGATAGACGGACAGAGACAGACTGTAACAATCCTGCCGATTGTGTGGGGGTCCATGAAGGCAACTGTGTGTGTGTGTGTGTGTGTGTGTGTAAGTGTGCACTATGCGCGCGCCTAGTGTACAACGAACCTTAGTATTGTCGTCAATAGAGAAACTCGAAGTAGTGACTGTGTTTCCAGTTTAAGTATGCCAATCCCTCGTCAGAGTCGTCAGTGTCCATTGTGTTTGCGCCGGTGGCTGCTTGGGTACACGTGAGTTGACTGTGCGGAAAACGTGCAACGTCACGTTACGTCATTGCCCCAGACGGCTCCGTTTATAAATAGTTCGCCTTTTTCGATATTTTAGTTAGTCGTTGTGTGCATTTTAGTTATGGATAGTTAAGAATATAGTGTGTTTCGTCTGTTTTATTAGTCATAACTAAAACAAAGGCTGAAAATTCGTCTACACTTATGACATGCACCGTGACTGAATAAAGTCTTGGTTATTGACTTGCCTCATGTTCCCAAGCACTGTAGTTTGTTAATGATGAATATCTGTTGTAGTATATTATTATTGTTATTCAAAAGCATATTAACCTTTCATTCTCATGAACAAAAAAGTAACTATTGTCAGATAAATCAAAGTACCTGTAATCTGACTACTCTAATATAAAAAGTAACCCGCAGAACCTACTTCTGATGTCAGCGGAGCACATTTTTGGAGTAAGAATTTACTTTGTAAAGCGTTACTGGCATCACTGGTCACAAGTAAAAGCTTCTTGAAACTCGCGTGGGCAGTGACCGCAGTTTGCCTTTATACTCCAGCGCAACCCACACGCGCAGTTTTGAAAATGTACTGCAGTTCTCCTCCAAGTTGGGGATGTCGCTACTAGGCTTTACACGATCAGAATTTTTGGGACCGATTACCGATCAGCAAGTTTAAAAAAAAAAAAAAAACGGTCATCGATCCGATCACAAGATGGAGCAATGTGTCCATTTACATGACTTGTTCATTTATTGTATATACTTGTGTACTGTATACTGTATCCATCCATTTTCTGTACAGCTTATCCTCACAAGGGTCGCGGGTGTGCTGGAGCCCGTCCGTTCCAGCTCAAATTATTCTCTAGCATTTTAGACAAAAGTTAAAACACCAATGACCTCTAGGGGGCATTCAAGGATTGCCCACTGACATAAATTTAGGTCAAATCAACATCACATGACAGAAATACAGGGTGCTAACTTACTGTAATTAAATTACTTTAATAAATACTGTTAATGACATGCTTACTCTCACCTTCTCACTGTCCCAGCTATATGGACGGGTGTTGTCCAGAATTTTAGTCCGTTTTGACTTTTTAAAATTTATTTATTTCACCCCCCACACCTCCCTCCATTGCTTGAACCGCGGCATGCTCCTCGTGTACATTCTTCAGGGACTCGATCAAATTTGTTGTGTTGAAGCATTTTGATGACGTACTTCAGTTGTGCACAGACTGCAAATAACTTACGTGTTTGTCTGAGACACCGCAAAATAGTCCCACACCGACGACGTGTTTTTTTTCACCGACAAGATTGAAAAAACTTGGCCGTCAGATAGTTACAGTACTGCGCAACAAGACATGTGACAAGGCTAAAAATAAACTAGCTTTTGGATTCATACGCGACGGCGACGCGGTTGTTAAATGTCTTGTGGCGCTGATCGATGACGTCATTGATCGGATCGGCGACTTATGACATAAAAGCTGATCAGGCGATCAGCATGAAATGCTAATTATCGGCCGATACCGATAACACCAATCAGATCGGCGTAAGGTCTAGTCGCTATGGCTCGCATTGGGTAGGACGCCACAGAGTGGAGTTTCCTCTGCATTTTTTGGCCATTTCCGGTAGCTGTTTTTCCTTTCCTTTCCGTAACAAGGAACAAAGCAACAACAATAGCGACTGTGGAACAGTGTCCGCTAGAACAAATGGACCTAGATGACCAGATTATACGTTTAATTATGCTGCAAAATCGATCAAGAAGGCGGCGGTGTAGGTGGTATGTGGAACCGAGAGGAACGCTAAGTACGTCATCACAGTATGTGACTAAAACGGACCAATCACGAGAGATGATGTCCGTGGCATTCTACGCGCAGCAAAATTTTTTGCCGTGTGCACGTCAAGTGACGCAGAGGGGCCTCCCGGGCCAATGCGTCGGTCACGTGATGCAATGCGGGCGTTGTCGGCCGTGCAAGCGCAGGAATATATTTACTGGCCCATGTGACCGAAACGCTCGCGCTGGAAGGGATACACTGGCTACGGCATACTACACCTGTCAGAGTGTCGATTTACAATCGATTAGGCAAGAAGTGCCTTGTTGTTCACGCCACTCTCTGTCCCAGCAAATGCAGACCCATGAGCCGGAATCGGCTGCCAGTGGACCTCCGCTCCGTGCAGCCCGCATCATGGTTCGTGTCGGCCGCCACCGGGAATCCATATGAGTCAGCTCTCCTCGTGCCGCCTCGTCGAAGAGACGATCTGGCGAAGCATATTCTCACAGTATCACTCATTAGTGGTGTGCAGTTGAGTGTGTATCTCAAGTCGAAAGTCATGGATCAATGAACATCACACAGAGAGAGAATAAAGATTCTGACTCCTGTTACAACATATCTGTCTGCTAATCCATCCCATTAATCCCAAAAAATGCAATAAGAAAATAGGGCCACTCTGTACAAATCCAACAACCAACATCAATCCAAAAATGAATCCCAGCTGACTTCGGGTGAAAGGCCGACTACACTCTGAACTGGTAGCCAGTCAGTCAGTCGCAGGGCACATATAGACACGAACAACCATTCGCACTCACATTCACAACTATGGGCAATGGAATCTTCAGTAAATCTACCATACATGCTTTTGGGATGTGGGAGGAAACCAGAGCATGGGCAGAACATGCAAACTTCACACAGGTGAGGCTGAATTTGAATCCTGGACCTCCGAACTTTGAGGCAGATGTGCTAACTAGTTGGCTACTGTGCCACCACAAATAAAAACATTCATTCAGCTTCCATTCCGCTTATCCACACTCGGGTCGCGGGCGTGCTGGAGCCTATCCCAGCTATCTTCGGGTGAGAGGTGGGGTACACCCTGAACTGGTTGCCAGCCAATCACAGGGCACATATAAACAAACAACCATTCACACTCACGGGGATCAAACCAGGATTTGGTGCTGCTGGTGGTATGGACAGGGGCCAGGTCCTCCTGGAAGATGAAATCTGCATATCCATACAGATCCTCAGCAGAAGGAATCATGAAGTCCTCTAAAACATTCTAATACACTGATGCAGAAAGCAGAGTTTACCAACACCTGCACTGGACATTGCACCCCAAATCATGACTGACTGACTGGATATTTCACATTGGACCTCATGCAGCTTGGGTTCTGTCCTTGATTCCCGAAAAAAAGGCACACTTTCATCGGAAAAGATGGCCTTGGACACCTGGACAACAGTCCAGTCCTTCTTCTCCTTGGCCCAGTTGAGATGCTTCCTACGTTGGCTTAGGCTCAAAAGTGGCTTGACCCCCGGAAACCGACAGTTGTAACCCATCTCCTGGATGCGTCTGAATGTGGTGGTTTTTGAAGCGGACTCCTGCCTCATTCCTCTCTTTGTGGATTTCTGCTAGGTTCTTGAATCTTCTCTGTTGGATAATCCGCTGAAGCCCACAGTCATCTCTTTTGCTGGTGCATCTTCTCCCACGTTTGTCCTTCCACTAGACTTTCCATTGATATGTTTGGACATAGCACTCTGTGAACAGCCAGCCTCCTTAGCTATGAACCTTTGTGGCTTACCAATCCGACGGAGAGTATCAATGATGGTCTTCTGGCCAGTTGTCAAGTTCGCAGTCTTCCCCATATTGAACCCAACTGAGGCAATTGAACCAAACTGAAGCAATTTAATGACACCTGGGGAAACTTGTACAGGTGCTCTGAGTTTAGTTGATGATGAGTGTGTGACACTGTTTAAAACATTTATGGCCTGCAAAATTGGCGCTGATTTCTGCAGTATTAAAAGTTTTTTAATTACTGATTTCGTGGGTTTCATGAGCTGGAAATCCAAATTATGTAAAAATGAACAAATAAATAGTTGAAATTAGGTTTTACACGCTCAGGATTTTTGGGGCCGATCTCCGATAAGCGAGTTAAAAAAACAACGATAACCGATCACCGATCCGATAACAAGATGGAGCAATGTCTATTTAAATCATTCCCTACTAAAGCCGTCCAAAGACGTCATTAAGAATCCATCCTTTCCCTGCCAATGCCGTCTAAAGATGTCAATGGCGTTTTTTCAAAGGGGATGGGTGGGGGAGGGTCTTCTGCAGTTTGTGTGATTGTCAAGCCACTGGATAAATGCAATGAGGAATGGCACCCTGTAGAGGGCAACAACGCCTTGAGGTGAATGTCCCTCCCTCAGAGAAAGAAGAACAAGGAGGTTGGGACGAGGAGACAATGAGAAGAAATAATGTATAGTGCAAACATAATGGCGGGAAAGAGAGAAGACAAAATAAAAAAAATCTAAAAAAACAGCTTTCAGTACTAGAAATTTATTGGGCCAAGGGAAGAAAAATATTTCTCCGACCGACCGGAATGACGCATTAGATCATGCAGAGGAATAAAGGATCACGCTCCAAGCCGATCGCTTTGTTGCAAAGCTATTGCCCAAAATGACGGCCCATACATATGGCGAGATGCTCTCGGCCACTTGCTAGCTGATTGTCTGCCGACCAGGATTTGAATAAATGGGATCCGGAATCGTCAGTTGAGTGAACTCCCTCTGGAGAGCCTCGAAGCAGCCGAGCTTCATCCTGAGCTTCCTCCGACGAAGACCAAGGAAGACTAAGGTAACTTGTTTGCAGCTAGCGTTAGCTACATTTAGCGAGCAAACGCTCTCCTTCAATCCTGGTTACATAAAAAACTAGACTTTACACCGATCTGATCCGCCTTGATCGGTATCGGCCGATGATTAGTATTTTATGCTGATCGGCTTTGTCATAATTCGCTGATCCGATCAATGACGTCATTGATCGGCTCCGTAAAAGACATTTACTCCGCGTCGCCATCGTGTACAGTATATTTGAATCCAAAAGCTACTTTATTTTTTGCCTTGTCGTGTCTTTCGACGTAGTACTGTAAATATCTGACCGGCAATAAAGTTATTAAAAATTTTTTTTTTAAAACGCCGGCGGTGCGGGACACAACAGACTACAAGACAAATTTGGTCTTTCACGATTGCACTATGCCAGACTACTGCAATAAAATGTTATATTCCAATACGACCGCATTCTGTGTTTTACGAACACTGGGCTTCATCTTGTCAACTGAAACGCGACCAGATACGCTCGTTGCCACGACAACAACAATCAATCGGGTCATCTGTATTATATAAGAACTAAATGGGGGGGAAAACGTATGTTGGCGGTCACCGGTGCTCGGGAGAGGACTTTAATTATCGGATTGCTTGAGGTATGTTCACATACTTTTAATACGATACGGCTCGCAAGCAGGCAACAAAACGTTAGTGCTAGCACTAGCTTGCTAGGCTACATAACGGTTGTGCATAAACATGCCTGCGTTCTGTCAAATCATGCTCTAAAGTTCCGGTGTGTGTGAAGTAATTACAATAAATAATTTAATTACAGTAAGTTAGCACCCATTATTTATGTCATGTTGTAATGTTGGTTTGACGTGACTGATTAGAATACATGACCTGACAAGAGCAGTGATTTTCAACCGTCATGGAGCCAAGGCACATATTTTACAATTTAAAGATCTCACGGCACACCAACAAACAAAAATGTTACAAATAGTGGATACATTAATTACTGTATGTACTTCCTTCTAATAGAAGACCATTCATTTGTTCTGTCTGTCACTATGCCTCACTGGCATAAATAGATGAACAAAGATATATTTGTTGTAAATATAATTTTTTATTTAATTGCTATTAAGTAAATGAACAAGTCATTTAAATAGACACATTGCTCCATCTTGTAATCGTTTTCTATTAAACTCGCTGATCGGTGATCGGCCCCAAAACTCCTGATCGTGTAAAGCCTAATAAAAACCTAATTTAGTCCCACTAGTTCACATTACAATGTAACATCTGTTATCAGTACTGATTTTAATTTTCCATTTACAGCTCATCCATCTTGCAGGAATCCAAGACTCTCGAGTCGAACGTCTTTTAGGATTGCGACGAAGAAAAGTGTATTTTTTTAACCCTTGCAAAACACATCATCAATAAAAAGTATTCTCTAGTAATTGTATTTTTTAAAACTTACAGGTTATGCATCCAGCAGACGTTCGACTCCGATTCCAGTACGCAGACAAAAAAGGTAATTGAAAGTTTTTTTTTTCTCCACGTCCCACAACAGCAATTTCAACAATGTATTTTTATAGTAATAGTTATATTTCTAAACTGCACAGGTTGTGCTTCAAACAGAAGTAGGGACTGGTTTCAAGGAGAATCATCACAACACAATATCCCATTCACTGCCACAGAAGAATAAAATCCAGATGTGGATAAAACTTTGCTAGATTTTATGTGCAAGGTAATAAAAACCTGGATTATTGAGCAAACGTTAGAGGAGGAGAATTTGGAGGAAGAAAGTGCAAGTGTGGGAGCCCCATTTGTTAATGCATTTTTGTCTAAAGTAAATATTTATACTTGTAAATAAATTATTTTTCTGTCAAATGTACTTTCTCAGTGTTTTTTTATGTTCAGATGTTTGAGATTTTCACTAAAGAAAAAAAATATTGGTGTCAAAGTCATTGTTCTGCTTGATGTGTCTGCTTTCACAAAAAGGCTGTTTTCTCATTTTTTTCCCTCCAGAAACAGATTTGGCTCAAAGTAGCCTATATTTGACTGCTGATTACAAAAGAACGTTACAAGCTCGAGATAAACTTTTTTTCTGATGGAAAAAGAGTCTGATCTTTCTTTTGGTGGTTTTGGTGTTTACATCGTCATAGTACACAATATTCTGCTCGAAAATGACTGGCAGTCTGGAGGTCTCCCTGCTCAGGAAACGGCTGGCAGTGAATGAGTTAAATGAATTGTTCATTTACTGTATATACTTGTGTACTTAATTGCTCCCAAAATTATATTTACAATAAATGTATCTTTGTTAATATAAACATTAAACATTGTAATGTGAACTAGTGGGACTAAATTAGGTTTTTATTAGGCTTTACACGATCAGGATTTTTGGGGCCAGTCACCGATCAGCTAGTTTGTTTATTTATTTTAATTTTTAATTTTTTGTTTTGTTCGGCTGGAAAATCTGTATCCCTTTTATGCTGAAACAGTTTTACTGTGTCACAGTGGAGTTTTTAAACTTCCGCTGTGGCATAATAATTGAGGTTTATTGAGAATCAGACTTGATCAGTCGAGCAGAACAAAGTTTCTAGAAGGGAGAAAGAAACAAAGACAAAAGACAAAGCACTAATTGTAAACAGGATGAGTGAAGTAAATCATTACATTATCTACAACAATGAAACGTTAAATATGAGTGTTGCATGGTGCTGTAGTTCTACACCCTGTGAGGGAAGGGTAGGACAAGATAGAACAGGACAAGGACAGGAGAAGAAGCAGGACCATAATTATCCTATATCCATAATTGCTGCTGAAATAATGCAAATGTCCCCATTGTGGGGCTAATAAAGGTTATCTTATCTTATATTGCAAATATTTATTAATAATAATAATTACATACTTTTAACTTGCCAACGTTCTGAAGTGACTTGCAGTGTCGTACTAATTAATTTCCGGTTCAGACGCGGTGTCCTTTGTGGACGTTTATTATTTTTAGGCTTTACACGATCAGGATTTTTGGGGCCGATCAGTGAGTTTAAAAAACCGATAACCGAACACAAGATGGAGCAACGTGTCTATTTAAATGACATGTTAATTTACTTAATTGCTCAAAAAAATATATTTACAATAATTATATCTTTGTTAATCTATTTATGCCTGTGAGGCATCGTGACAGACAGAACAAATGAATGGTCTTCGATGAGATGGCAGGAAGTACATACAGTAATTAATGTATCCACTTTTTGTGACAGTTTTGTTTGTTGGTGTCCCGTGTGATTTTTCAATTGTAGGATATTTGCCTTGGCTCCATAAAGGTTGGAAATCACTGCTCTTGTCAGATCATGCATTCTAATCAGTCAGGTGAAACCAACATTACAACATGACGGAAATAATGGGTGCTAACGTACTGTAATTAAATTACTTCACACGCACCAAAACTTTAGAGCATGATTCGACAGAACGCCTGCATGTTTCCTTACAACCGTTAGTGCTAGCCATAGCTTGCTAGGCTACATAAAATTTTGTTGCCTGCTTGCGAGCGGTATCGTATTAAAAGTATGTGAACATACCTCAAGCAAGCCTTAAACGAACGTCCTCTCCCGAGCACCGGTGACCACAAACACACGTTTTCCCCCCATTTTGTTCTTATAAACACACGGCGCAAACCATTATTGTTGTCGTCGCCATGGTAACAAGTGTATCCGGTTGCATTTGAATTGACAAGATGAAGCCCAGTGATCATAAAAAAACGGGATGCCGTGGTATAGGAATACAAGATTTTATTGCAGTAGTAATTGTGAAAGACCAAATTTGTCTTGTACTCTGATCCACGCATTACGTGTTGTCTGTCTCAAGACGTGTCGTCTGCCCCACACCACCATGTTTTCTTTTTTTTTAAATCACTTTATTGGTGGTCAGATATTTACAGTACTATGTCAAAAGATACGCGACAAGACTAAAAATTACAAAAATTGGATTCAAATATAATGTAGGCGGCACGGTGGACGACTGGTTAGAGCGTCAGCCTCACAGTTCTGAGGTCGGGGTTCAATCTCCAGTCCCGCCTGTGTGGAGTTTGAATGTTCTCCCCGTGCCTGTGTGGGTTTTCTCTGGCCACTCCGGTTTCCTCCCACATCCCAAAAAAACATGCATGGTAGGTTGATTGACAACTCTAAATTGCCCGTAGGTGTGAATGTGAGTACGACTGGTTGTTTGTTTATATGTCCCCTGCGATTGGCTGGCGACCAGTTCAGGGTGTACCCCGCCTCCTGCCCGATGATACCTGGGATGGGCTCCAGCACGCCTGCGACCCTAGTGAGGAGAAGCGGCTCTAAAAATGGATGGATGGATGGATATAATGTACACTACAGCGACGTGGAGTAAATGTTTTTTGCGGAGCCGATCAATGACATCATTAATCGGATCGGCGAATTATAACATTAAAGTCGATCAGCAATAAATGCTAATTATCGGTCGATACTGATCAGGCCGATCAGTAAAATCGTCGGCGGTGTGGGACAGACAACACGTCTGAGACAGGCAACACATAATGCCTGGATCAGACTACAAGACAAATTCACTCTTTCACGATTGCAGACTACTGCAATAAAATCTTCTATTCCGATACCACCCATCCCGTTTTTTTTTACGGTCATTGGGCTTTATCTTGTCAACTCAAATGCGAACGGATACACTCGTTACCGTGGCGACGACAACAAGAGTGGCGCGAGCCGACTGTATTATAAGGCCAAAATGGGAAAAACACGTGTGGGTGGTCACCGGTGCTCAGGACAGGAGAGGACGTTAATTTTAGGCTCGCTTGAGGTATGTTCACGTACTTTTAATACGATACAGCTCACAAGCAGGCAATAAAATGTCATGTAGCCTAGAAAGCTAGTGGTATCACAAACGGTTGGACGTAAACATGCCGACATTCTGTCGAATCATGCTCTAAAGTTTTGGTGTGGGTGAAGTAATTTAATTAAAAATAAAGTAATTTAATTACAGTAAGTTAGTACCCATTATTTCTGTCATGTTATGTTGGTTTGACCTGAGTGATTAGAATACACGATCTGACTTGAGCAGTGATTTCCAACCTTTATGGAGCCAAGGCACATATTTTACAATTGAAAAATCTCACGGAACACCAACAAGCAAAAATGTCACAAAAAGTGGATACATTAATTATTGTATTTACCTCATGCCATCTAATAGAAGACCATTTATCATTTGTTCTGTCTGTCACTATGCCTCACTGGCATATAAATAGCTGAACAAAGATACATTATTTATTTTAAATATACTTTTTTGAGCAATTAAGTACACAAGTATATACAATAAATGAGTAGGTTATTTAAATAGACACACATCGTTATCGTTTTTTTAAACTCTGTGATCGGCCCCAAAAATCCTGATCGTGTAAAGGCTAAAAAGAATAAACCTCCACAAAGGACACCGCGTCTGAACCAGAAATGAATTAGTATGACACTGCAAGTCACTGCAGAACGTTGGCAAGTTAAAAGAATATAATTATTATTGAAATATTTGCAATACAAGATAAGATAACCTTTAATAGTCCCCACAATGGGGACATTTTTATTATTTCAGCAGCAATTATGGATATAGGAAATATGTTATATAAATAGCATGTAAGAGAAGACGTACAAGTACACTGCACAAAATAGAAACCAAAACTATTGTCCATACATAAACTATCCAATTCATTCTATCAGCATTGTTATTAGTTTGTTTGCAAAATAGAGTGCTGACTTTAATTTTGATGTTTGAGATCTGATTAATCTCTTTTAATAGACTTGCTTTTTTGGTCATTACCAAGGTTGAAAACAGAATTGGCAAAATGCGAATTAATTCATAGACAAATATTTTTTATGATGGAACATCAAAATCTCATATACTGTTACTTTGATTGAGGCTGCAACTGCGTCCGCCATTACAAGGTTGATGTAATAAAAACATTAATATGACTATTGAAGCCATCATTTCTTAACAATTATGATTAAGTGTCACAAGGTAATATTCTTGACAAAGTTTTGAAAATATGGAAATTCAGACAAATAGTTCCAAAAGTGAATTTTTATAGGTTGGAAGCTCTGCTAAAGTCAATCGAGAAGGACTTGGCCAGCAAGAAAAAGAGAGGTTTTTCGGTTGTCCTATGTTCACCTGTTGGCTCCACCTGTACCGTGAGCCTTCCTGTAATACCCTGAGTCTTCCTGCAATACCGTGAGCTTTCCCACAATATTGCAATAATTATTGTACCGTGAGATTAATACCGTGAACAAAACGAACCATGGGGTATAGATATCGTTACATCCCTAGTGGCTACACAAGTTTTATCTTCTGCCATCTAACAGAAAAGCATTTAATTAGTCTGCCTTTCACAAGATTACACTGGCATAGATACAACCCCAATTCCAATGAAGTTGGGATGTTGTGTTAAACATATATAAAAACAGAATACAATGATTTACATAACATTTTCAACCTATATTTAATTGAATACACCACAAAGATGTTCAAACTGATAAACTTTATTGTTGTGAGCAAATAATCATTAACTTAGAATTTTATGGCGGCAACATGTTCCAAAAAAACTGGGACAGGGTCATGTTTACCACTGTGTTACATCACCTTTTCTTTTAACAACATTCAATAAACGTTTGGAAACTGAGGACACTAATTGTTGAAGCTTTGTAGGTGGAATTCTTTCCCATTCTAGCTTGATGTACAGCTTCAGCTGTTCAACAGTCCGGGGTCTCTGTTGTCGTATTTTACGCTTCATAATGCGCCACACATTTTCAATGGGAGACAGGTCTGGACTGCAGGCAGGCCAGTCTAGTACCCGCACTCTTCTACAACAAAGCCACGCTGTTGTAACATGTGCAGAATGTGGTTTGGCATTGTCTTGTTGAAATAAGCAGGGGCATCCATGAAAAAGAGTTTGCTTGGATTGCAGCACGTTTCTCCAAAACCTGTATGTACCTTTCAGCATTAATGGTGCCTTCACAGATGTGTAAGTTACCCATGCCATTGGCACTAACACAGCCCCATACCATCACAGATGCTGGTTTTTGAACTTTGCCCTGAGGACACGCCGTCCACAATTTCCCAAAACAATTTGAAAGGTGGACTCGTCGGACCACAGAACAATTTTCCACTTTGCATCAGTCCATCTTAGATGAGCTCGGGCCCAGAGAAGCCGCCGTCTTGTTGATAAATGGCTTTTGCTTTGCATAGTAGTGTTTCAAGTTGCACTTACGGATAGCGCCGAACTGTACTTACTGACATTGGTTTTCTGGAGTGTTCCTGAGCCCATGTGGTGATATCCTTTACACATTGTCATTTTCTGATGCAGTGCCGCCTGAGGGATCGAAGGTCACGGGCATTCAATGTTGGTTTCGGCCTTGCCGCTTACATACAGTAATTTCTCCAGGTTTTCTGAACCTTTTGATAATATTGTGAACCGTAGATGATGAAATCCCTAAATTCCTTGCAATTATATGTTGAGGAACATTGTCCTTAAACTGTTCGACTATTTTCTCACGCACCTGTTTTCAAAGAGGTGAACCTCACCCCAGCTTTGCTTGTTAATGACTGAGCAATTAAGGGAAGCTCCTTTTATACT
This sequence comes from Phycodurus eques, assembly GCF_024500275.1. Lineage (NCBI taxonomy): Eukaryota > Metazoa > Chordata > Actinopteri > Syngnathiformes > Syngnathidae > Phycodurus > Phycodurus eques. The sequence goes on from NC_084539.1 coordinate 7,221,696, forward strand.
CAATCATGGCACCCACCTGTTCCCAATTAGCCTCTTCACCTGTGGGATGTTCAAAACAGGTGTTTGATGAGCATTCCTCAACTTTCTTTTTTGCTACCTGTCCCAGCTTTTTTGGAACGTGTTGCAGCCATAAAATTCTAAGTAAATTATTATTTGCTAAAAACAATAGTTTATCAGTTTGAACATTAAATATCTTGTCTTTGTAGTGTATTCAATTAAATATAGGTTGAACAGGATTTGCAAATCATTGTATTCTGTATTTATTTATGTTTAATACAACGTCCCAACTTCATTGGAATTGGAGTTGTAGATGGATGAACAAAGATATTTTTAATGAATTAATAATTTCCTGCAGCACCCCTGATGATCTTTCACAGCATACTATAGTGCCACAGCACCCTGGTTGGGAATCACTAATCTACTTTAGGCTACTTTTAAGAGCCGTCCTTGAAACCAAAGCATCACTCGGTAGAACGCAAACATTAACCAAGGCCAAACAATTCTATTTTGGATCAGCACCTTTATAGATAACCACATCCTGTCTATGCTTGCATTTTCCCATTAAGAGTCATGGATTATTCACTGAGAAATTGAGGAAAAAGGCATTTTTATTCATTCATATCTCATTAAAAAAAGAGGGGGAGGAATGCTATCTGGATCTGCACAAAAATGGAACAGGTTCTTTTCATTCAACAATTTATTTTAACGTGGCTTGTTGCCAATGCCCTTTCATAGTCTCACCTAAGGTAACTATTACATCATTATGTTGCCTCATTTTATTAATGTATGACTTTGTGTGCTTCGCTGTCATTAATCATACAGAAGTTCAGGGTCAGAGAAGGCGGAGTCATGAGTGCACAACAGTCACCCAATCCAGGCACGGAGCTGGTGAGCGGTGGGAGCAACGGTCCCCCTTCCACTTCTGCAGTAGTCAGCCAGGATGCCGTTGTCAGCCAGGACGCCAGCTCGTCTCCTGTCATGATCAAGAAGGAACCAGGCACCACGGAGACGAGCAATGGCACATTTGGTGACAATCCGGCGGAGATCTGCGTCGTCATCGGAGGAAACGACGGCAAAGCGAGCGGAGGCGGATCTCGCAGAGGCCAGACCGAGGGTATGTTCGCCCTTGGTACTCCTCCTCCAACCAAGAGCACAGACTCATGCATAGGTGTGTGACCACATGGATACATATTGTACACACATTAAAAATACCAATCAGTTAAGTATATACTTGTGTACTTAATTGCTCAAGGTTTTCCAAACTTAGGGGCAGGACCTGAAATGGGTTACAGGTTAATTTTTATTGGGTCCCTGACATGTCTGTTCTTTAATGTACAGTAGACTGTTGTTATTGTATCAAGTGGTATATTTTCATCTGTGAAGCTTTTAGCTTCAATGAAAAGGTGACTGGTCTATTTAGTTGAAAGTACAAGTGAAGGCAATATAGCCTTCATTTTTTCCATACATTTTATCGAATCGTTTAAAAACTTAGTGACTATATAGCAGTAAAATGACAAGATCTCCCACCCCCCAAATCAGATGATGGGTTCTGGAGAAATGTAGTTTTTTTGTGCCGGGGAAAAAAAAGCCTTTTTGGGGAATGTATTTGTGTGCTATCGCCTGCTCAAAAATGCCTTCTCATTAGAGTAAAACAGTCTCACTTGATTATTTCTCAACATATCTCCTCAACCCTTGCATTTTGTCTGCTACTTGAGGAACTCACTTGATTAGTTTTTGGTGTGGCACAAACCATGTCGAATCATACATCAAATAAAAGGGTGTGATGAAGGCTTACTACTGTAGATCTGTAATTGTTTTTGCACCATGCACTCGTACGATGACGCAATGACCGTGATACACTTATTTGCTTCGAAAAGGTCACCAATAACCACTGCTCATTAAATTGTGTATTTTAGAGCTAAAACTAGCGCCTAGTATAGAGTCAGTCGCAGGTTGCTTTTTCGTTGTTGTTGCGGCCTAAAACGGCTGCTTTCCTAGCAGCATTTTGCAAAAATTGTGATAAATGTAGTAGTAGTAACGAATCGTATCAAAACCGAAAATCCCGATACTTTTTAAGACACAAAGTTGTGTGGCCTCTGAAGTGGCAGAACTGGGTCTCACTTCTTTAAACTGCCAGAATTTGTGCTTCCAATCCAGATCCAAACATAGGAGCTCACAGTGGTACCAAACTTAATATAATAATAATAATTATTATTATTTCAATGTAATTTTTAAAAACATAAGCTTAGATTGAAATTATTTCTTCAGACTAGTCATGCTGTAAATGCGTCAAAAAAAACTTCCAAGTCACGGACAACACGTCTAGGGCTGTCACTATCAAATCTTTTCAGAATCGATTCTCCGATTGATCATTGGTCAAATAATCACCCCCTACCCCCAGTATCATTTATTTATTTTTTTACTACTTACATGCATTTTATTCTCATTTATGTGGGATGGACTTCGATCCTTAAACTGCATATGTTGGTACTGAGTGTATGATATAAATATGGTGTACAGAATTTGACACAGCTAAACACTAAACGGTAGCATTAGCGCACTAGTGATTACCATTAGAGGTAAAAAAAACGCTAACTTCCATTCAGCTCAATCATATATGATGTTATACTGTATGGACATTACACATCTACACATCATCTTAAAAGAATCACGTACAGACGCTCCGCTGTCATTTTGGGCAAAGTTCATCAGTGGCTCAACACTGTGTCCGTCTGCAATAAATGTCTGTGTGAAACATTGGTTCCGCCGGCGCAAACATGGTTCGGGCGGATCTTTTCTTTTATTGGTCCGGCAGAGCTTCAGAGCAGAAATTTTGCATCGACCTATTGTTTATGTTGACTTATTATTAGACTTATATGTTGAGTTATTCGATTTTCTTTATTCTTTTTTGCAACGCTAAACGCATCCAACATGTTAATGCACTTTCAAAGACACCATCCCGAAAATAATTTAACTCATTCCCTGCCAATGCCATCCAGAGACGTCATTCAGAATCCATCTATTCCCTGCCAATGCCGTCTAAAGACATCAATGGCGTTTTTTAACGGGAAATAATTTAACTAATTCCCTGCCAATGCCACCCAGAGACGTCATTCAGAATCCCTCTATTCCCTGCCAATGCCGTCTAAAGACATCAATGGCGTTTTTTAACGGGAATGGGTAGTGGAGGGTCTTGTGCAGTTTGTGTGATTGTCAAGCCTCTGAATAACTGCAATGAGGAATGGCACCTTGTAGAGGGCAACAATGCCTTTGTTGCAAAGCTATCCCCCAAAATGCCGGGCCATACATATGGTGAGATGCTCTCGGCCGCTTGCTAGCTGATCGTCATATAATATTGTCATAAATAAATTCTAAAACACATCAAAATTTCATGTGTGTGTAATATTCATTATTAATGTCTTAATATATATTCTTATGAATTTCAGTGTTCGCGCTGCCCGTTTGCCACCTCGCCAATGGCTAATTGAAACAGGATGTAGTGAAGCGGATATTGCCCACATTCGTCACACTAGTGAATCAAAATTGCCTCTGTCAAAACTCAAAAGTCCCCTGCCTTGTGTGAACGGTGTTAATGGTTTAGTTTGCCCCCCCCTCTTTGTAAAATGCTTCAATCTGCCGTCCAGTCGCTGCTTGCTAAGCAGTCGGGCTCACGGGCTTTCCCAGCTGCGGGGAGCGGCGCATCAGGGAAGACAAGACCCCATGCCGCTTGGGGCCCAATTGAAGCATGCATATTTGCCCCCGTTATGTAATTTAGACCACTTGGTCCTGCTTTTGATATCTGTTACAATAATCTGACAGATAAAGTTAGCCTACAAATATTTACCACTAGAAATTTAAAATATCTTCAACTAAAACGTTTGAATTTGAGAAAATTCTATAGGCTATAAATTCCTTAAGATCCTTTTTGAGGATTATCAAATAAGTGAATCAATTTAACACTTTTACTGTAATTAAGAACATTAATCAACATTTAATATTGTCATATACATTTCAACTGCTTTTATGCACATCTTGGTGATGAAGTGTCACTCTCCACTATACAGTGGGTACGGAAAGTATTCAGACTCCCTTAAATGTTTCATTCTTTTTTTATATTGCGGCCATTTGGTAAAATCATTTAAGTTCATTTTTTCAACATTAATGTATACACAGCACCCATATTGACAGGAAAAAAAACGGAATTGTTGAAATTTTTGCAATTGGTTAAAAATGAAAAACTGAAATATCACACAGCCGTAAGTATTCAGACCCTTTGCTCAGTATTTAGTAGAATCACCCTTTTGAGCTAATATAGCCATGAGTATTTTTGGGAATGATGCAACAAGTTCTTCACACCTAGATTTGGGGATCCTCTGCCATTCCGCCTTGCAGATCCTCTCCAGTTCTGCCAGGTTGGATGGTGAGCGTTGGTGGGCGGCCATTTCCAGGTCTTTCCAGAGATGCCCAATTGGGTTGAAGTCAGGACTCTGTCTGGGCCATTCAAAAATAGTCATGGAGTTTTTTTGAAGCCACTCCTTCGGTATTTCTTCTGTGTGCTTAGGGTCATTGTCTTTTTTGAAGGTGAACCTTTGGCCCAGTCTGAGGATCTGAGCACTCTGGAGAAAGTTTTCATCCAGGATATCCCTGTACTTGGCCGCATTAATCTTTTCTTCAATTGCAAACAGTATCCCTGTCCCTGCAGCTTAAAAACACCCCCTCAGCATGATGCTGCCACCACCATGCTTCACTGTTGGGACTGTATTGGGCAGGTGATGAGCAGTGTCTGGTTTTCTCCACACATGCCACTTAGAATTAAGGCCAACAATTTATATCTTGATCTCATTAGACCAGAGAATCTTATTTCTCACCATCTTGGAGTCCTTCAGGTGTTTTTTAGCAAACTCCATGCGGGCTTTCATGTGTCTTGCACTGAGAAGAGGCTTCCGTCGAGCTACTCTGCCATAAAGCCCCGACTGGTGGAGGGCTGCAGTGATTGTTGACTTTCTAGAACTTTCGCCCATCTCCCGACTGCATCTCTGGAGCTCAGCCACAGTGATCTTTGGTTTCTTCTTTACCTCTCTCACCAAGCCTCTTCTCCCCCAATTGCTCAGTTTGGCCGGACGGCCAGCTCTAGGAAGGGTTCTGATCGTCCCAAACGTCTTCCATTTCAGGACTATGGAGGCTACTGTCCTCTAAGGAACCTTAAGTGCAGCAGATTTTTTTTTTTTGTAGACAGGCAGTGGAAAGAAAAAAACACTAAGCTCCTAAAAAAAAAAAATCACAATGGCTGCAACAATCACTAATGTCTTTGAAATTCTGGCGCAATCGATTTCATTACAAATTCAACTTTATATTTTAAAGAGAGATTTTATGACACACACAAAATGAAATGGATACAAACTAAAATATGGTTCAGTGCTAGTATTACCGTAATTTCTCGTGTACAATGCGCACTCATGTATAATACACACCCCCAAAGTTGACCTCAAAATTCTGGAAAACATCTACCTTTGTATAATGCATTTTTACAATGCATGAATTTGCTTCTACCCATACGATCAAAACATGAAGTATTCTTTGTATTTTGTTAGTTTTTTTCAAATAATTATTCTGAAGTTGAGCACTTTAATTGAACATCTCATCCTTTTTTTAAATTTACTTGCTCTTATTTTGAAATTCACAGCCCTATATTTTATTTAGTAAATGAGAAAACATATGCTCATATGTTTGGTTACCCAGGCAGAATTTTTAAGATTGGTACAATTCTTTAAAGAAAGCATGAAGGACCAGGCGAAACGCATTTTATTTTATTTTAATGGGGTTAAAATTAAACAAGTATTATCATTAAACAAAACATAACCATTAAGAAATTAATGATGGTTGTTGTTTTGTCATCAGTCATATTAAAAAAAAATAAAAAAAAATAAAAAAATATTTCACAAATTCTGCCAGGGTACGTAAACTTATAACTGTACAACTGTACATACATGCAGTCATACATACCTCTGTTATATTGGAATGAAAGTGTAGGCTACACCTTTATTTATAACCACTAGGTGGTGGTGGCATTTTGAAATGAAAGTGTACATCTTTTTCATAACCACTAGATGGCGGTATACATTTATGAAATGTGGAAGTTTTTTTCCATTTGGCCTTATACCCATGTATAATGCACAGTATTGACTTTTGACAATTTTGGGGTGGAAAAAATGCGCATTACACACGAGAAATTACGGTACTTAATACTCAATGTACTGACAAAATCTCTTTCCTTATGTAGGTTCCTATGTATGTGGAGTTTGTGGGAAGAAGTACAAGTATTACAACTGCTTTCAGACGCATGTCAGGGCACACAGAGGTAAGAGATGGAAATGTTTGATATTAGTTTTTTTCCTTGGACAGATTTGTCGCAAAATGTAATGCACGAAAAGCGCAAAAACATTAATTTGTTTAGGAAAGTAGAATGCTGCAAATAGGAAGTCTTTTTTTGCTGTGCATTCTGTTTCCTGCGGTTTTCTTGAGTAATCGGTTCCAAAAGGTTTGACTTAAACAGTATCGTACGAAAACTGAGGCAATATTTTCTATAGTGATTCTCAAAGTGTGGTACTGGTACCACTAGTGATACGTGGACACCCTCTAGTACTACGTGAAAGAATCACTGCCCAAGTACATTTCAGTTGTATTTAAATTTTTATACATTTGCATTTGTTCTTCAAGAACTGTTTGTTTTTAAAGTTGTTTTTTTTTTTTTTTTTACTTGTGTGCCATATATCTGAATTGAATCATTAAGTACTGTTTTTTATTTTCCTATGTTGAAATGCAGTTAATGTTCAAACTGTGCATAATGTTTCTCTGGCTTATAGTAATATTATATATGCTCCATTGGAATAAAACCTCTGTCTTGTTTTTGACGAATGCGTAGGCCTTCTATGCTACTGTGTTTTAATGTTGGTCATGATTAGAGATGGGTACCTGAGCCCCGGTATTAAACTGGCCCCTTGGATGAAATCTTAAAGACCAGAGTATAAGCTCAACCCTTAACGGTTCTGTTCACGGTCTTGGAGAAATTATTAAAAATATATATATATTTCGATTTATATAGGCTATATGAACGTTATTTTGCACCTTTTACATCGCCAAACTCATTTCTAGTTTACAATAAAATTAGAATATATAAGAAGCGTTTTCCCTAATATCAAAACACACAACAGCCCTCCTTCGTTCAGCGGGAGCAACGTGACCGCACATCCATTACTGTAGTGTGAGAGTAGATGATATAAGTAGTTAAACATTTGGTTACGTAAGAACATACTGGTGTCATCCAAATGAAACAAACTAAAAACAAAAGTGTTTACAGTCTCACGCCGACCCTGAAATCTCATAGCCATGGTCCAAGAAGTTGGTTTTGAGAGAGGATGTAACCGACCTGAGAATTTCTGGAAAGTTTTCATTGGAGTCCAGCTGGGGAATTTTGGGAAGATTCCATGCTCCATGGGAATCATTTATATTATACAAACCCAATTCAAATGAAGTTGGGACGTTGTGTTAAACATAAATAAAAACAGAATACAATGATTTGCAAATCATGTTCAACCTATATTTAATTGAATACACTACCAAGACAATTGGCTGGCAACCAGTTCAGGGTGTACCCCGCCTCCTGCCCGATGACAGCTGGGATAGGCTCCAGCACGCCCGCGACATGAGTGAGGATAAGCGGCTCAGAAAATGGATGGATGGATAGACTACCAAGACAAGATATTTAATGTTCAAACTGATAAACTTTGTTTTTAGTTTTATGGCCGCAACACGTTCCAAAAAAGCTGGGACAGGTATATTAAAATATTTTCCTCTAAAAACACGTTCTTTGCCTGCTATTTTGCTCTTCAAAGTTGGCTAATCTCCACTATAACGCGGTTCCAGCAAGACCAATGTGACAAGTGTATTGTACCATCCAGTCACTTATTTCGGTGTTTTGCGCCTTCATGTGATAGCTTAGCAATGGTGCGCTGACATTGGATGCCAAGCAAACGTTCGCCTCCGTGGCTCGGCATCATATTAAGTCGCGTTAGCTGCAGTTAGTTCCTAGGTTTGTGCGGCGGCTCAATATAGCATGCAACAAGCATTCCCCTTACCCGAACAGCAGAAAGCAGCAAGGCTGGGCGACTCCGTTTGGTTAAGTAACCGCTGCCAGGATGACAGAAAAGCCTACTGTATAACTTCCGATAGTTCATATCATCAAATTATTACAGTAAAAAAAAAATGTTTATCTTTGGTATTAAGGAGTGTTTGTTACCAGTAATATGTGAATTACAATGTGTTAACATTTATGCTAATTTCACATTTATGGTTTATTTATGCCACTATGTCATTATCAAACGGTGAGTGTAGGGTTTATATTTAACTGGATATCCAGCAATGCTCTATAGGGTATTGCTTATAAATAGTAAATGCTTCTGTATTCTGAGGTGCACACACTCGCGTGTGTCGGCCATCAGTGTTCAACATGTTACGCATGTGACGTTATTTTGGTAATTTTATTTCGGTGAAGAAGTCGTTCAGTCCAAAACCTTAAATTACATTTTGGGCTATTTTTCGTCCGAAAGCGGATGAAATCTCGGTGAATCACGTGTATATAGTAATAGACACACACACACACAACCGAAAACCTCTGATAAACACTCAGTAGAATACGTCTAACGAGTGATACTGTTACAATACGCTTAAGTAATTCGGCCGAACCTCTCTTCGAGGAGGAGGAGATGGTGGTGGCGGCGAAACGTGAGTGTCGACTCACCAGACTTCCCGGTGGCAGCCACCGCGAGTCAGGACGCTGGCTTCGCGAAGTGGCGGTCCACGGTAGCCCATCTCGGCCCGTGGGTCTGCGTTTGCTGGGACAGAGACCAGCGCGAACAACAAGGCGCCTCTCGGCTGAAGTGATGCTCTGACAAGCGTAGTAGGCCGTAGCAAGTTGCAATGCTCCTGCGTCCCTTCCGACGCAGCCTTTCGGCCACGTGGACCAGTCAGCCAAACAGTGTATTTCTTGTGACATACCCACATGGTCACATGGCTTAAGCGTCCAGTTGGGTGCATTTACACTGAAATAAGAAAATGAAGCGCTCTAGCAGCCAGCTCAGGGGTGTGGCTTTGTATAGCCGTCCCAAAACTACATTTTAAGCACAACAGCTCATTATACCGAGACAAGACCTCGATGACATCGAGGCACTTTTAATTTCAGAATATCAGGATATCACAGCAAAGGGTCTGAATACTTATGGCTGTGTGATATTTTAGTTTTTCTTTTTTAATAAATCAAATAAAAAATTGCAACACTTCCGTTTTTTCCTGTCAATATGGGGTACTGTGTGTACATTAATGAGGGGGGAGAAAATTAACTTAAATTATTTTAGCAAATGGCTGCAATGTAACAAGAGTGAAAAATTTAAGGGGGTCTGAATACTTTCCGTACCCACTGTGTGTGTGTGAATGTATATAAATGTATAATATTGTAATGACCTAAATTATATAAAAAATAAATATTGCTTTAAAAATACCTGATTATTTGGATAATGGCCTAAGGCTGATTTCTCCTGCGTTACAGAGTCTGAGAGCATGGTTGCGGATCTACAACCAACGCCCAACAGTGAGTATACCTTTATCAGGGAATATTTTATGTTTACATTCTCTTCTTTTAATGCCTCGATCAGACTACAGGATTTTAGCCCTGAATTTGGCCGATTAGCTATCGCGGCCGATTTCCTAGATCGGGCCTGACATATTTTGTCGGAAACGACATAATATAGTGTGACATAATATATATATAATATAGACATAATATAGTGTGACATAATCCTTGACCAATGATTTGGCCCTACGATAGCTCTATGACGCCAAAATGAAAAGTCTTGCATGTTTGATTTATTTATTTATTTTTGATCAATGACAACTCTCCGACAGCTAACCTTGACGTCGACCAATAGGATTGCTTATCGTGACTTGTGCATCGCCTTTCGTACTTGCTGTTGTCAACATATTTGGTCACCGTTGTCAACATTTATTCATGCACACAAACCAATGTTTACCGAAGCTTTGAAGCATGATTCGACAGAACGCCGGCATGTTTACGTCAACCGTTAGTGCTAGCACTAGCTTGCTAGGCTACATAACGTTTTGTTGCTTGCTTGCGAACCGTATTGTATTAAAAGTATGTGAACATACCTCAAGCAATCCTTAAATGAACTCGGCGCGTTGTTGTCATCGCCATGGTAACTAGTGTATCCGGTCGCGTTGACCGGTGACACATTCTGTTTTCGACATTGTTTGATTTGACAAGCCCAGTGATCATAAAAGATGGGATGTGATGGTATCGGAATACATGTTGTTGTGTTGCCACTGTCTGCCCGAGATATGGTAAGATTTGATGCCAGTAGTCTGCCATAGTGCAATCAGGAAAGACCAAATTTGTCTTGTAGTCTGATCCAGGCATAAGTTTGAGATCAAAATCAAAGGTGATTCTGCCCAGTTTTGCAGGCCAAGGTCCACTGTGTCAGATGTTTTTTTTGTTGTTGGTTTTTTTGTTTTTTTTTCTTTGGGGGGCACATTAGCATCCTTTCAAGTATTCCTGTTGGTAGTTTGATCAGGACTAATAATACTCCTACCTCAGAATACTTACTTACATACCTAGATGCACTATCTGTAGTCATTATATGTACATTACTTCAAGGCAGTAGTACCAGCATCGGGGAGGGAAAGGCCAGTTGTCTTTATGCTGACAGATAAATCCATAGTTGTATGGAACTGTGAGCGTCAGCCTCACAGTTCTGAGGACCGGGGTTCAATTTCCGCCTGTGTGGAGTTTGCATGTTCTCCCCATGCCTGCGTGGGGTTTTCTCCGGGCACTCCGGTTTCCTCCCACATCCCAAAAACATGCATTAATTGGAGACTCTAAATTGCCCGTAGGCGGTGACTGTGAGTGCGAATGGTTGTTTGTTTGTATGTGCCCTGCGATTGGCTGGCAACCAGTTCAGGGTGTACCCGATGATAGCTGGGATAGTCTTCATCACACCCGTGACCCTAGTGAGGAGAAGCGGCTCAGAAAATGGATGGATGGAAGTTGAACCGAGAGGTCTGTTCGGATAAGTAGATCACAGCATGTTTAGAAATAAATTATATTGAATTCTTCAAAATTATGCAATGGGCTGGGTTACATAATTTCCCCCCCACAAATTAATAGTTTCCTTGATAATTACTCATTAAATTGATGTTTCAAATATGTGTGTCTCTGAGAATGCCAAAATGGCAGCGCTTTGCCAGTTTGACTCCAAAATGGGTGTACAGTGGAACCTCGATATAACGGACTAATAGGGGTGGGGGTCGTCTTTTATAGCCGAGTTTCTGTTGCATTGAAGCACTTTTTTGTGGCCCTATGCACCCATGTTACTGGACAGTACAAAATTATTGTATTGTACGTTTTTCGTTGCCTAAAACACACAGAACAGTACAAAGTAATTGTAAATATAAAGCTTAAATGTTTGAAAAGTTTTAAATTGTATTCAAATTTACCATGCTGTTGTGCACGATGGTGACATTGTTGACATAGTCATCATAGGCGAATCAAGGTCGCTTTCCTGAGCTGCAAAGAATTAGTCTGCTTCCTAGTTCCAAATCTGTTGCCATAGACCTAAAACAGCATGTTCTAGACTCCAGAGACTTGCTTCTTATTCCTCAGAGTTAGAACCGCCGCCATGCCTCTCTCTTTCTCTGTGCAGCGCTCTATGCACAATAGACAGAATCATCATCACCGTGGCCGCCACATCAAATGCATGGCCTGGAAATGTTCCACATTCAACATGGCCGCCAAACGGATAATTTAGTCACATTTGGTGACTGGCGAGAGTTAATTTCGGACCCTACTTACAACCGCTCCTCTGTCATTTTTGACAAAGTTTATCAGTGGCCCAACATTGCGTCCTTCTGAAATAAATGTCCATGTGATACTATGGGTTCAGCGGCGCAACTTTTCTTTTTTAATTTTATTATTTGGTCCCGGGAGAGCCTCGAGGCAGAAGTTTTGCGTCGACCTATTTTTGAAGGAGACTTCACAGAGTTATTCATCCCCTCCCCCCCTTCCCCCTCACCCCCACCCTATAACTGGGTAAACAAAACTCAACAATCAAATAAAGCTTTGACAATCAACTAGGGATGCCCTATGTCATACTGATAGGTCTGATATTTAAAAAATAAAATAAAAATGGACCGATAACAAGAGCCTTCTCATTCAGCGATGTGCTGGTCGCCAGCGGCCAGCCAAGCAGCTGCTGTTGCATTGGCTTGTGACTGGCATGGATATTTGGATCAGAATAAGAACTCTTCACCTACCATACCACAAATAGTCAATATCTGCAGTAAATTAGCATGATTGCCAGCACTTTCTGAAATTGCAATTATCCAGTGACTTTGAGTTCGTAACAACGATGCTCGCGAACGTTTACGTCCTTTTGAGCGCAGTTCACGTCAAGACCCAGCAGCCTACGAAGCTGCAGACTCTCTTAGCACCTCAAGCTGACAGAGGAGAAAGCAGGGGCGATTTGGCTGCATGCAGAAGCACAGTTATCGCGGTGGGCTAACAGCTAAGGTAAAAGGTAACCCCTGCAGAACACTGCTCCTATCCATCTTCCTTTCTAACGTTGGACAATAAATTAGATCATCTACATGTCAAACATCAACAAGAATAACATCAAAACACACAGCGGTCCTCCTTTGTTTGATGGGAACTGCGCAAGTGCACATCCGCTAATAACGTGCATCTGGCGGCTTTGCTCAGCACCAACCCCAGCCAAAAATTGAAGTGTCTTTAAATAAACATTAACATGAATGATTGCCCATTCTTAGTGTTACACCAAGTACCGATACCAGTTCCGTACTGAGGTATTTTGACATAAAAAATAGCACGGTACCCGTTTTTTATACTACCGGCAAAAGGAAAAAAACACTTAACATCCAAGAGGAGCTAAAAGGTCCACTGTTTGTGTCGTGGATCCGTACGCAATTAAAAACAGCACTGGCTACTGAGTGGGTGTACATGGACTGTTTACAATAGGAGAAATCAAGTCTAATACAAGAATACTGCATACAAGCTTATATCACATGTATAAGTAAAGTAAATTACATATAAATATATATAATATAGCCATGGGGGGAAAAAATAGACCACCCTTGTTTCTTCAAATTTAGACAAATATAATCGTGACAAAGAATAGAATAGAATAATCTTTTCTTGTCATGAACATGCATGCATGCACACGAAATTTGTTCTCTGCATTTAACCCCTCACAGTGAACACATACACATGTTAGTGAAACACACTGGAGCAAGGGGCAGCTGAAGCGCCCGGGGAAATAGCTCATAAGATATGAGCTGATATCTAGCCATTTTAGTAGTAGGTTGTTCTTTTTCTGAAATGCAGTGTTACTTTTACGCCAGTGTAATGGGACACACACCTTCCAAAAAGTTCAACTTTTGTCCCGTCAGACCACAGACTTTTTTTCCCCAAAGTCTTGGGGATAATCAAGATTTCATCTGGCAAAATTGAGATGAGCCCTGATGTTCTTTTTGCTCACCAGTGGTTTTGGTCTTGGAACTCTGCCATGTAGGCCATTTTTGTCCAGTCTCTGTCTTATGATGGCGTCATGAACACTGACCTGAACTGAGGCAAGTGAGGCCTGTGGTTCTTTGGATGTTGTTGTGGGGTCTTTTGTGACCTCTTGGATGAGTCTTTGCTGTGCTCTTGGTAATTTTGGTCGGCCGGCCACTCCTGGGAAGGTTCACCACTGTTCTATGTTTTCACCATTTGTGGATAACAATGAGCACTGGTGGACCTTCTTAGGAGTGGCCGGCCTACAAAAACTCCTGTGTGGAGTTTGCATGTTCTCCCTGTGCCTGCATGGGTTTTCTCTGGGTACTCCGGTTTCCTCCCACGTCCCAAAAACGTGTGGTAGGTTGATTGAACTCTAAATTGCCCTTAGGTGTGAATGTGAGGGCGAATGTTTGTTTGTTTATATGTGCCCTGCGATTGGTTGGCGACCAATTCAGGGTGTACCCCGCCTCCTGCCCGAAGATAGCTGGGATAGGCTCCAGCATGCCCTAGTGAGGATAAGCAGTACAGAAAATGTATGATTTTTCTTCTACCCCCATGATCAAAACATGCAGTATTATCTGTATTTGTTTTAGTTTTTTCAAATAATTATTCTGAAGTTAAGCACTTTATTTGAGCACGTAATACTTTATTTTTATTTACTTGCTCTTATTTTCAAAATCACAGCCCTACTTTTATTTAGTAAATGAGAAAACACACAGTTGTGCTCATATGTTTGATTACCCAGGCAGACTTTGTATGATGGGTACAATTCTTTAAAGAAAACAAGAAGGGCCAGGTGAAACACATTTAATTTTATTTTAATGGAATTCAAATTAAACTGTCAAGCAGTTCAGAAAAGCATTATCATTAAACAAAACATAACCATAAATAAATTAATGATGGTTGTTGTTAAGTCATCAGTCATATTTATAAAAAAAAAAAAAAAAAAAAAAAAAAAAAACAATATTTCACAAATTCTGCCAGGGTATGTAAACGTATGAGCACAACTGCACATATATGCAGTCATACGTACCGCTGTCATATTGGAACGAAAGTGTAGGCTACACCTTTTTCATAACCTCTCGGTGGCGGTGGCATATTGGAATGAAAGTGTACAGGTTTTTCATAACCTCGAGATGGCGGCATATATTTATAAAATGGGAAAGTTTTTTTTCATTTTCCCCTATACCAGACATGCCCAAAGTCCGGCCCCCGGGCCAAATCCGGCCCGTGTTCATATTTCCACTGGCCCGAAGCCTCTGTCATAAAACCAATAATATGTTGCCCGGCAGTACAAAATACATGCGCAATTTCATATTTCACCACAGGATGGCAGTAAACTTGTGCCTCAACTCTCGCGGGGCCGTTTTGCACATGATCTGTTTTTTGCCCATTTCTGAAATGGCAACTGGAAGTAAGAAAAGGAAAGTTGATAGCGAGGGCCGACGTTTCCAGGACAAATGGAAGTCTGAATATTTTTTCACTGAGTTTAGAAACAACTGCGTGTGCCTAATTTGCCTAGAGACTGTGGCTGTGTTCAAGGAGTTCAATATAAAGAGGCACTACCAGACGGAACATGCTAATTACGACAAGCTAACTGGGAACGAACACAGTGAAAAATTGAAGCAATTGGAAGCTGGTTTAACGGCACAGCAACACTTTTTCACAAGAGCCAGTGAGTCGAATGAAAATGCAACAAAGGCAAGCTATGAGGTGGCAACGCTGATTGCCAAGCACTGCAAACCTTTTACTGAGGGTGAATTTATTAAAGACTGTGTGATGAAAATGGTGGAGAACATTTGTCCTGAGAAAAAGCAACAGTTCGCCAATGTTTTCCTGGCTCGTAGCACTGTGTCACGAAGGATCGAAGAAGTTTCTTCTGATATTAAGTGACAGTTGGACGCAAAAGAAGTGGAGTTTGAATTTTTTTCGTTAGCCTGTGACGAAAGCACGGATGCATCCGACAGCGCTCTGTTAAAGATTTTTTTTTAGAGGAGTGGACAGTGAAATGAACATGCGTGAAGTGCTACTTGACCTCCAGAGCCTTAAGGACCAAACAAGAGGGAAAGATTTATTTGCTTCTGTTTGTTCCGCCGTACATGACATGAAATTAAAGTGGAATAAAATCACGGGGATTATTACGGATGGCGCACCTGCCATGGTTGGCGAGCAGTGGATTATCAACCCTAGTGTGTAACAAAGTAAGCGAAGAAGGAGGTAAAGCTATAAAACTCCATTGTATTATTCACCAACAAGTTCTATGTGCCAAACATCTGAAATATGATCACGTTATGAAACCGGTGATAAAGGCTATTAATTATATTTGCTCCAAAGCCCTGTGCCACCGCCAGTTTCAACAATTTCTACTGGATATCCACGCTGAATACGGAGATGTTGTGTATCACACTGATGTAAAATGGCTCAGTCGGGGGTCTGCACTGCAGCGTTTCTACTCACTCAAAGAGGAAATTGGACAATTCTTGGCAAAAAAGGGACAACCGATGTCAGAACTAACCGATCCTGTTTGGCTGTCTGATTTTGGATTTTTAGTTGACATAACCTGACATCTTAACAACCTGAACACAAGCCTTCAGTAGCAAAATGCATTGATAAGACAACTGTATTCACATATTAAGGCCTTTCGGACCAAGCTGCTACTTTTCAAAACCCACCTGTCACAAACGCAGCCCAATACCACACATTTCTAATCTCTGCAAGAAATAATGACCCGTTTTCCAGCGCAAAATATCAGTGCGCAAATGAGGAGGTATGCCGCAAACATCTCATCTCTGATTGAAGAGTTTCAACAGCGTTTCAGGGATTTCGCAACTATTGAAAAGGAGATCACGCTTTTTTCTTTTCCCGTTTCCGTGGATCTCAGTGACGTTCCAGCCCACCTGCAGTTGGAGCTCATTGAGCTGCAGTGTGACACAGAGTGTCACACTGCTTTATCCAGCAGCTGGATAAAGACAGGTTCCAAGAGATTCGTACATTTGCTAAGAAAATGTTGAGCTTGTTTGTTTCGACATACTTGTGTGAGAAGACCTTCTCAGTCATGAACATGAATAAGAACCGCGTGAGGACAAGACTAAGTGACTCCCACCTGCGTGACATCTTGCGCATTAAAACCACCGCTTTTGAGCCAGACCTGCCCCATTTACTGCAGTCGAGATCTCAGTATCACCCTTCAAATTAATGCATGGGGGTCACATTATACATGAGAAATTACAGTAGTTTTTCGCAAAGGGCCAGGTAGCTTTGACAATTTATTTTTTCTGAAAAAATAAAATCACTATTTAAAAACTGCATTTTATGTTTTAAATCGATTTACATCTGTTTGACGATCGTAACATTAAAGTGGGGAAATGAAAAAAAAAAAAGAATTTGAGAATGGGTCAAATACTTTTTCATGGCAATGCATCTGAGATTGTGATGGCTAGGTCCCTTTCATTTTCACAAAAGCGCTAACTTTCTTTGGTCTTGCATTTATTGTAAAACTATCACAAGAGTGCTTGGTCATCGTGACAAAATATTCAAGCTTTGGCGGTATGCTGCACTTGCTGCAGATGCTCAAGTTGCCCCTTCATGTTCAGTATTATGTCAAAATAAGGCAGATTAACACGATATAAAATGTACTTGAAGACAAGCAAGATGTTGCTGTTTCTCTGTTAAACATTGTCATATGGATTCGTGCTGTGAAGCCTCTTCAGACCAAGCTATGCAAATAAGATTGAAATTGATTTTTATCTTCCTGTCAAGCTCTTTTGTCATGCTCTTTATGCAACAGATGGCCCACAGAGATGATTTCACCTTGCCAAGAGGCACTTTTGGGTGTTCTGCTGTTAACCACCACCCTGGCTAAACTGCCTTCTCCAATTAGCATCCTAAATTTAATATCCTTTTAGCTGACACACTTGACGACATATTCCTAAACAGCTAGTAACGTAAATAAGAAATCCTTTCAACACAGCAAGATTTCCTATTTTTTGTCCTGTCAAATACAAATGTTTCCAGATTTAGTCTTAATGCTGTTTAACCCTTCTTCTATGTGTTTCTTTGATACACCAAAAACGTACTGTGCATATTTAAACATAAAAAAATCCCCTTCTTTCACCCCCGGTTAAGTTTAATATACCATGTTAATAAATTTAAAAAAATGCTCATAAAAACACATTTAATTTCTGCACTCCAGGCGTATGGAACTTTTCTCAGTGCCTTGATTCCTGGCAATAACACTGATGCACAACAAAATACATTGAGTAACATCAGCTCACAGTGCGATGGAAGATGTAACAGTCTTGCTTCGATCTCTCGGTGGAATTTATTTATTTTTAAATTGACTGGGGAACTTGGACCTTGCTAAGAATGTCAAATTACGTCAGTGTGACTGCACACCGTCTTAATGCAGGGAATGGGAACTTCAGTGTTTACCATAACCGTGGCGGAGAAAAACACCAGGCAGACACTATGACACAGAGCGGTGTCTCCACAATCAGAAAACACTGCTAATGTTAAATTTAAAAACATTTTTTATTTCTACAATAGTTAATTCTCTCGAATTACTAACTGCAGGTGATGTGAGCTCATGTTCATGTTGTGAGTGACTTGCTTGGACCTAAGACCGAAGTCTAATGTTCTGCGGTGTTACCTGCTTTTCGCCACCGGGACCACACCACGGAGGTCTCTGGTGAGGACTCAGCGTATACGGAAAGATCCTTCATTAAGGACCTATCCCAATTTGAGTCGACACACTTTGGCTACAGCACTCAACCTCCACTTTTAAGTGTATCAAGAGGAAGAGCTACCTGTAGAAGAGACGTGGACCAGCCTTAAGGCTAGAAGAACCAAAGTGAGCTACTCCAGAGTCCAGTCCCAGCAAAGAAGACTTCTCTCCCGTTTTTGGATTTAGACTGATTCAGATGCAGAAGTAGAACCTAATAGGGCCCTGAGCCTCTCCAGTGCTGAGCACAGCATCAGTGAGACAAACTGCCCGATGCAGTGGTGGTGAAGTCACAGTCACAGAGGTGTGGACCTTCTGAGAGGCTATTCTGTCTTGAACGTAACAAAGAAAAAGGGCAGCCTTGAGCGCTGAAAATGTCAACATGCTAGTTTGTCTCAGTAACTGAGTAAAAGAGAGGAGATCAACTCAAATATGTAGCAAGCTGTTATAGCCAATATTGCAACACAGTGGTTTGCTTCGGATATGAGGATATAAGGTTCTTGAAGAAAATTCCACTGTATTGTAAAGTGTTTCAGTTTACTTTTGGTCAAAGCTATTTTATTCACCGTTTTAAATGTTTAGGGTTTCCTCTGTTCTGGAATGTACTTGAAAGTGCTTGAGTTTCCAAATGTCCTTCTGAAAAATGTTGAATTTAGCCCATGGTAGCCTTGTCATTGCACTTTGTCAGCAAAAAAAAAACCACTAATCCATTTAATAGAGACTTGATTTAAAGTTTGTTTTTCACAAAATGTAAGTTCACAAGTTTCATTGATTCAGACCAAAATGTATTTAAATTGCTAAAGCTACTGCCCCCCGCGACCAGCCTCTAATAAGTGGAAGAGAATGAATTGAATGAATGATTGAAAGAAACTAAAACACTTTATTGAGTCCAAGCACTATTTAATACCAGTTTGGAGTTATTCTTCCACTAAATAATGCCTGCCAAGGCAGGGAAGTTTTTGTCTGTGGCCTTGAATAAACAAATTCTTGAAACCAACAATTTCTCTTGTATCTGCTCATCTGTAGGTGGCTTCCGTTACTCCTGTGACATCTGCGGCAAGAAGTATAAATATTACAGCTGCTTCCAGGAACACCGTGACCTGCACGCAGTGGATGGTAACAGGGCAAATTGCAGTGGGCTGAAAAAATTGGAATAAACTAAAATTAAAAATAAGATAGAGCTAAACAACAATCCTGAAGGAAACTATTAAGGGGAAAAGTTTATTTGTAGCCAGACTAACAATTGCTTGAGTGGACGTAAACTAAACTCACTGTGTCAAAATGTACGTTGATGTCTGTCTATATTCTATTTGTTACACATGGTTGTATTTGCAGTTTTTAACGATTTTGGTTGTTTAGATCAACCCTGATAAACGAAGTTGCATTTTATGGTGACAATTAATTATTTAGGGTCAACGATTAACATTCATCCTCTGCCCCTTCCCTTTTAGATCCATATGAGCAGGTCATGATACCCATTGACAGCCTAAAAGAAGAGGAACCGATAGAATCGTATCATAAAATTGGACCAAGTAAGACCATTTAATGTCCTTCAATTTCACAGTTATACCCACCATATATCTTTACCAAATGAAAAGAGTGATGGCCCTATGTCCAATTTACTGATACATCACAATATGAGAGGCACGGTGGGCGACTGGTTTGTGTCTGCCTCACAGTTCTGAGGCTGAGGACCGGGGTTCAATAACCGGCCCCGCCTGTGTGGAGTTTGCATGTTCTCCCCGTGCCCACGTGGGTTTTCTCCGGGCACTCCGGTTTCCTCCCACATCCCAAAAACATGCGTGGTAGGTTGATTGAAGACTCTAAATTACCCGTAGGTGTGACTGAGTGCGAATGGTTTTGTTTGTATGTGCCCTGCGATTGGCTGGCAACCAGTTCAGGGTGTACCCCGCCTCCTGCCCGATGACAGCTGGGATAGGCTCCAGCACGCCCGCGACCCTAGTGAGGAGAAGCGGCTCAGAAAATGGATGGATGGATGGATTATCACAATATGCCTCTTTGATAATCTAATGATTAATAGTAATTGAATGTTGTAATTCCTTTGTACAGAAAGGTCTGTGTTCGAATGAATGCCTTACCTGTATTAAATTGCTGGCACTGAACAGACAAGGCCACTATTTGAAGAAATGTAGCATTCTTATACTATAAGGATCTGAGCGCACAAGTTTGGTTTCCCTGGTATTTTTATAATGAAAGTCATGGTGAAACATCAATAGAGAACAATGCTAAATGACAGAATTGACCCAGCATTGGAGGTTATCGGTTCAAATGTTCTCGTTATGAAGACTACAATCATGGCTTTAAGTATTACTTAATGGTCTCCGGCAAACCCAATGTGCAGTGTTTAACTGTATTAACGAAAATAACAATAATATAAACATTTAATATGGGGTAACATTCTGGAACAGACCAGTTATTTTTCATATACCAAGTCAGAATCGGCTGTTTCTTTAAGTCGTTTCCTCTCAAATTCATAGAATGGGTATGCGCTGGAGACTCACATTATAGTAACACAATTTTGATTACGTGATACTGTAAATGTTTTTCTTTTACTTTTTCCATCTTGATTTAAGACATTTTCCTGTGCATGCATTTCTCCTCTTCTGCAGAAACGGGCAGCTTTGTTTGCGAGTTCTGCGGGAAGCAATACAAATATTTCAACCCATACCAGGAGCACGTTGCCCTTCACACACCCATGAGTGAGCCCTTTTTTTGTTTTGTTTTCATTGCAACTATGTGGAACCGTTTTTTACTCTTTTGTAAAATGAAGTATCAAATAACCTGAACATTTGTCTTTTAATGCCCTTGATTGGCTTATAAAGTTAAGCTGCACCAACAATGTGTAGTCAATAATTAAACACACTGAGCCAGTGTGTCGCAGTATGTTGTGCAGCCTAACATGATGAACAAAATGTATTCTGCAATGATTAACCTGCACGTCTACGTTCAACTAGGTTGTGACTTGGAAGCCCCCCCCAACCCCCACCCCCCAATAAAACACCCTTTACCAGACAATCACTCCCTCCAGAATTTTGCAAATGTTTTTGTGATTGCTGCCGCCTAAAATGCCTGATTTGGCAGCAGCATTACAAAAAAAGGGAGCAGAGGGTGGAACAGTTATTGACACAGGTTAGAACATCAATACATAGGTTCACTGTCCAGTAATCCCTCATTATATCGCAGTTCATCTATTGCGGATTCAGTGGATTTCATATTTATATTGCTGATAATAATTGATATAACTGATAATTCGCCGTATCTCTGGATATCTTAATATTTTTTAATTGTGGTAAATCATTTTCTAGCGTAAAACAATAAAACAAAATGTAAATACATGAAATCACATATCACAAGGAATAAAAGTACAGTACACAAGCTTAGTTGTGCTGAGTCCTGAGATTTGCGACTGTCTTTGAATGCATTGCTTCTCCGTGCATGTGGTGGCAACCAAGGGACGGGGCAGCAGAGTTTGTTCATGGCGTCAAGTACGTCTCACAGGAACGGTATTTCGTTACTTTATGAATACATGTGAAATAGATGATGAAATAATGTATTGGTATGTATCATTGGAAGACGTTGCAATACTTTATTTCAAGCCCACGATACTGCCCAAACGTTCTGTGGCTTCCAAGGTAGCTAGCATTTAGCGGCAGAGGAAGATGGTAGCAATAGCAGCTCACTAGCAATGAAGATGCAACTTTTCGACCTGTTGAAAGAAGGAAAAATTTCAGTCCAGCACATAAAGGAGGATTAAAATAATGTCAGGGTGACTGCTGTAATGCTCTTCCTGGCTGTGCAGTATATTCAAAATTGGCTTCAACTTTATTGGTGAGTACCCTTTGTTGTTAATATCACGGTTGGCCGGCACGGTGAACGACTGGTTTGCACATCTGCCTCACAGTTCTGGGGACTGGGGTTCAAGTTTGCATGTTCTCCCCGTGCCCGTGTGGGTTTTCTCCGGGCACTCCGGTTTCCTCCCACATCCCAAAAACATGTATGCTTGGTTGATTGAAAACTCTAAATTGCCCATAGGTGTGAATGTGAGTGCAAATGTTGTTTGTTTATATGTGCCCTGCGATTGGCTGGCGACCGGTTGAGGGTGTACCCTGCCTCCCGCCCAAAGATAGCTGGGATAGTCTCCAGCAGCCCGCAACCCTAGTGAGGATAAGCGGTAAAGAAAATGGATGGCTGGATATCAGTGTTGGCACTGAGTCATGAAACCTCTTAGTCAATGTGGCTAAACAATATAAAAATCTCCTAGCCACACTTGTGTGTAGTTAGCCACAACTTCACGTGTGTTTATGTGGCTAAACCTTTAGCCACATTTAGCTAATCCTCGTCACTGGGAAGCCGATAAGCTTTAATGATGTAGGCACAATTAAAACAACTTATCATCAATCAGGGGTAGGGCTGAACCATTTGGAAAACTACATTTAATTGCAAAGTTTTTTGTTTTGTTTCTTTCTTTCTTTTAAACAAATATTGCAATTAAGCACGCGATTTTCTGGGAGGAAGTTTATCTTCAGTATTATTTACTAAACAAGAAATAAATTATTCTACACTATGACCAACACAACAGTGGATACAGCCAACAAATAAACAACTCTTTCCTGTAGGCCATGCCTAAATGTTATGATGAATTGATATGAAGAAATCTTTATTTTACTATCAAATTGTAAAAAGAAAAACCCTCCATCACAGTAGAATATTAACTTGTTGATTTGATTTACATCATACCTTGTAAAAATGTAGTACTGTAAAATGATGCTCTTGCCAGTAGCACTGCTGTCAGTCACCCGAATATAGAGATAAAGTAGAGAGTGACATGAGTGACGCTTTTCATCACCAAAATGTGGATAAAAGCGGTTGAAATAGTAAACTATATTAAATGTTGATAAATGTTTTTATTAATTACAGTAAAAGTGTTAAATTGACTGCGATTGGCTGGCAACCAGTTCAGGGTGTACCCCGCCTCCTGCCCGATGATAGCTGGGATAGGCTCCAGCACACCCACGACCTTAGTGAGGAGAAGCGGCTCAGAAAATGGATGTATGGATGGTGTTAAATTGATTCACTTATTTGATAATCCTCAAGAAGAATCTTAAGGACTTTATATAGAATTTTCTCAAATTCAAACTTTTTAATTGAAGATAAACATTTATATTGTAAATCATTAGTGGTAAATATTAGTAGGCTAACGTAAGCTGTCAGATCATTGATTTCAAAAGGACGACAAAGTGGTCTAAATTACATAAGGGGGGCGGGATTGAGGTCGTGACGACTGTTTGCCTTGGGCCCCCAAATGACTAGCTACAGTCGTGCTCACCATTATTGGCACACCTTCATTTTTTTTGCAAAACCTGTATAATATTTTCAGAAATAAGTGGAAATGTATAAAACATATTGTTTGGGCGGCATCGTAGGGCTTGACATTAAGTATTGTAGCGTCTTCCAATGATACACGACAAGACAATCTATTTATCTCACGTTCATTGATAAAGTAACGAAACACGGTTACTGTGAGATGTAGACCGTCAACACTCTCGCTCACCAGCACGCACGTAGAAGTGATCTATTCACAGACAGTCGGAAATGTCAGTGCTCAGCACAACTAAGCTTTTGTACTTTACTGTACAGGTATTTTATTCCTTGTAATATGTGTTTTAATGAATTTTTTTTGTTTGTTTTTTTTGTTTTTATATAACGGTGGCCTAGAAGTGCAAAACAATATAACAAATTGTGAAACACTTTTACAATGCAGAAAACAAATGAACAAAAACCGAAACACTTTTACATCTCAGAAAACAAATTAACAAAAACCGAAACACTTTTACAAAAGTTGAAACAAATTACAATTGAGACAACCCGGAAAGGGAACGTCCCATTTCACAGAGATTCTTAGAAAACCCACACCCTTTCTCGGCAAGACGCGCCCCGCCTCAACATGATTGGCTCCTGCATCACGGGAAGGGTAGGCTATGCAGATGTGACGGGATGTCCATCCCAAATAGCGATTGTATATATGGACGCCCTGAACAGCAAGCCTGTATAATTGTTTGATGCTGTATGTACAATATATTAGATTTGATCACATTTCTTAAACCATAAAAAGATAGATTAAGAGTTGAGGAAGAAGCAGGTTGTTAAAGAGAGAGGATCCTGGCGAGAATTAAAGTGTGGATATTTGAAAGGAAGCTGCCGGCTTCATTCATTTGAACGTCCATTCTGGTCACAAACTTCGCTTTTTCATGCACAGGCACATTATACATTATGAATATAGGTAAGTATTGATTTAAAACGTTTTGGTTTTTGCAAATTTGTTTTCTGAAATGTAATAGTGTTTTGGCTTTTGTTAATTTGTTTTCTGAAATTAAAAGTGTTTCTGCTTTTGTTAATTTGTTTCCTGAAATGTAGAAGTGTTTTGGCTTTTGTTAATTTGCGTTCTGAAATGTAAGTGTTTCACAATTTGGTGTATTGTTTTGCACTTTCAGGCCACTGTAGTTTTTTCATGTTTTAGGCTAGAAAATGATTATTTTACCACAACAATAAAAAAAATGTTAAGAAATCCAATGATATGGCAAAATATCAGCAATATAAATAGGACTTAAAAAAATCTGCGATGCACTGAATCCGCAATAGGTGAACCGCAATACAGCGAGGGCTTACTGTATTTTAAACACACACACACGCACAAATAGCAGCAAATGCTGGTAGCATACAGTAGAAAGGTGGCTCGTACATCTCAGACAAAATTTTGTGAATCATTTACCCAAAGAATGAATGGCACATTTGAATAAACAGGCACTGTGTATTTCATAAAGGTAATTTCTCATTGAAATCACTTTCACACTCGTATAGTCACGAGAGCAGGTGAACATACCTCTATCACTCGGTGATTAAACTACAAATAATGTTATTAGAAACCGTCCTTGTTTAATTCAACTCTCCTTCAGTCTTTCAGTGCTTGCAACAGATTTTAGCCTCAAAAGCTTCCATCAAAGTGATTTGTCTGCTCTAAGATCTTGTTTCATCCATTTCTATTGGAAGAGAAGTGTTTGTCATGACATTTTCATTTGTGCTCCACCAGATCAAACAGTTGACCGTCACTCTCGTGTAGGATATCAGGAAACTGTTTTGCATGGTGTTCATCTGGAGATGAGAGGCGTTTGAGTCGCAGATGTCTATACTTTATCTTCACACCAAAAACAAAGAAGTGAATTCAGCGGCATAGTGTGTTAGTGGACTGCTATGATCGGTGGAACATACAGAGAGCTCATATGATTCGTCCAATTTGTTAAAACATTGCAGTGATTGGATGAGATTACAAGCTTTAGCATAATTCAGGCGAATTGGTTGAATCCGCATGAATTGTTGCAATCGTGACATTGCAAATTGCTGGAGGGACTGGACAATGTTTATATTATATTTATTTTCTTGGGCAATAATCTTCCTTCATATCTTTTGTAAAATATGATGACATGCACACAATATACTATTTAACTTCATATGCATTCTTCATGGTCCAAAATAATCACTTTTTGGCATTGGCAGACACTATGTATAGGTCAACATCATCATGTTTATTCCTCAAAGAACATAACTATTTCATGCCCATTAAAATGTATTGTGCTTGTTCTTCTATTAGGCTCCTTTGATTTGAAAGCGTCTCGGGTGCAGGAGTGTGGGAGCTTGGACATGAGCAAATTTGGCCACAGCCAAACTGATAAGATGAAAAGTAAGCATATGACTTTGTTTTTTTCTCTTTTGCATTTTTCTGTATACATGTAGAGAAGACGAAGGCAAGTACAATATAGGTAGATCATATACTTAATATTCATCATCAGTGTAATTAGCTGAACTTGTTGGCATGAAAAATTGACATGTTATTGTTGAGAACGGTGAATCAATTAAACTTTATTATTTATAAAGTGTTTTTCATTAAAAATGCAACTCAAAGAGCTTCACATGGTTAAAATAGTCTCCCACCACTCGTGCATGCATGCGCACAGACATTCACACGGGTTAAAAATAATGGCATGGTCACCTATGCGTATGCAGACCTACCAAACTATAAAAATTCACTTCCACAACAATTTGTCCAAATTAGTCTGAATTTCCATATTTTAAAAATTCTGTCAAGAACATTACCGTGAACAGTCATAATCATAATCCTTAATAAATTATGGCTTCAATATTTGTCATTTTGTTTTTATTATCTCAACCATCTAATAGCGGACACAGTTGCAGCCTAAATTACAGTACCAGTATATGAGATTTACAAGTGCCATCATCCAAAATATCTATCTCTATGGATCAATTCTGTTTTCAACCATGGTAACAAAAAAAGCAAGTCTGTCAAATCAGATTAATCAGATCTCAAACATCAAAATTAAAACTCAGCACTCTGTTTTGCAAACAAACATTGGTGATAGATTGAGTTGGATCATTTATGTATGCACAATAGCTTTGGTTTGCATTTTGTGCAATGTACTTGTACATTTCTTCTCTCGCATGCTATTTATATTACATATTTATAGTTCCTATATCCACAATTGCTACTGAAACGATGCAAATGTCTCCATTGTGGGACGATTAAAGGTTATCTTATATTACAAATATTTATCCATCCATTTTCTTTACCGCTTATCGTCACAAGGGTTGCAGGCTGCTGGAGCCTATCCCAGCTATCTTCGGGTGTGAGGTGGGGTACACCCTGAACCGGTCGCCAGCCAATCACAGGGCACATAGAAACAAACAACCATTCGCACTCACATTCACTCCTACGGGCAATTTAGAGTCTTCAATCAACCTACCACGCATGTTTTTGGGATGTGGGAGGAAACCGGAGTGGCCGGAGAAAACCCACCTAGGCACGGGGAGAACATGCAAACTCCACACAGGCGGGGCCGGGATTCGAACCCCTGTCCCCAGAACTGTGAGTCAGTTGTGCTCACCACCGTGCCGACAAATATTTATTAATAATAATATTCTCTTTAACCTGCCCAGTTTCTGAAGTGACATGTGCAGTGACGGACTATTGCTAATGTTTCCGGTTCCGACGCGGCGTCCTTTGTGGATGTGTATTATTTCATATTTATATCACTAAACGCGTATTAATTGGCCTGTTATTTTGTTGATCAAAGTTGGTTACTCTCCGTGAAAATGCTGTTCCAGCCAAACCTATGCATCAAGAATACTGTATCACCAAATCACTTAATCACTGCCAGCTCTCTCAGTTAACATGGATATTTGACATCTAAAGCCGTCAATGGCAGTGAATGTGTTTGACATGAACATTCTCTGCAGCCCTAAGGTGCTCCAGCAGGCTGTTCCACATAAAGGGGGCATAAAACTATTTCACACTTGAGTGTGAGTCCTCACTTTAGGAATGACTAAAAGCCCATACTCCAAGGACCTCTGGCCCTATGACAGTTCATAAGATAAAAGCAACTCTGAAAGAAATAAGGCCTAAGACAATTAAGACATTTAAAAACCAGTAAAAGGACCTTAAAATTGATATTGAAACACACAGGTACAACAGTGATTTAAAAATTTGTTTAATGTGCTCCTTCCTTCTGGTCTTCATCAGGACACTGGTCTTCATCAGGACACGTACAGCTGAATTCTGTAATAACTGAGCCTGAAATACTGTTTTTTTCTTTAAGTGATAGAAACCTGAAACCCCCCCATGTGTAGAATAAAAGTGAGCTCAGAGTATAAATATGTCCAGGGTTTTCACCTGTGAGGAAGGATTTAAAGACGGTGGTTGTACTTAAAGTTCCCATATTTTGGCTATTTAGATTGCCACAGAGTGACTCTTTAACAGGGACTTAGTATAGAAGTGTCAATTTTATTCCAAAAAACACCTTGGTTTTGTCACATAAGTGTCCAGAAAAGGTACCTTTGTCAGCTAATTCTGTTAGACCCAGTTTTGTATCTGCTTTGTCCATATTTGGCTAAGACCATCCCCTTTCTACTGATTGTTTGCATCCATGTAGAAGACCCACTTTTGAGAGCACACGTGTTTTATGTTGACAGCACTGGCTCTGGAGCAGAGAGCTAGGCAGAGATCTTCGCTAGAGACGTAGATAAGTTCAAGAATTTCAGGCATCTTGCCAAAAAAACAGTCTCGAATGCGTGGACCATTTTAATTCATATTTTACGTTTACTGAGGCAACAAAGAGCCAATATAACATCCCAAATACTAGAAAACATTAGTTTGGTATAATATGGGACTTGTAAGTGAAACATTTCTCTCACTGGGCCTCAGGAGAGATGACTAAAACCAGTTTTGTCTTGTTTAAGCTGAAGAAAGTGCACTGCCGTCCAGGATTTGATTTAAAAAAAGAGTATCTGTTGGACTGGTGTCATCAGGAGACATGGATATATACAGCTGTGTAGCATCAGTGCGACTGTGGAAGTACACTCCATGCTTCCTCGGTATGACATTAAACGTGTAAATGTGAAGCAACATTTGAAAATTTAGCAGTATGAATCTGATGCAGAATGTAATAAAGAAAACAGTTTCAAACCGTATTTGCAATTTACCCAGTATTTTTAGAGTTTTGCCCATAGCAATCACCTTGGCAACGAAGTTACAAAAAAAATCAATTTTAGCAATCCTCGGCAGTGACGCCACTTCCAGGAGACTCATTGTCGACCACGCTGGTGATAGTGAAGAAATGTAATCATTGTCTTCCTTTTTAATGCATTATTTATCTGCATTCCCAAGATGCTGTGTTGCTATGCATTGTTCCCATTCGGCAAAGCAGTTGTCTGAGTTGCCAAAAGCCAAAGTTAGTCGCAAAGTCGACTGCTTTTGAAAAAGCAAAGCGGGTGAATTTTTCGCCTGTCAAGACTGTCTAGACAAGCATGCGGTACTGACCAAACATTTTGGACCCGAAACCATCATAGTTGACAGACGAACCGTAATCGTCGACAGGGCGGGTGGTGTGGATGAAATATTTCCAAACGTGGAAAGGGATATTGTAGTTCTGCTCATAGAATGAAGGCTTAATTTGTCATGTAAGCCTATCTCCTGCATCCTCCTCTCAAACACCAACTGCTCTCTTCCCTCACTACTTCTCTTTGGTATTCATCTCGTTCTCTAGCCTGGCAGCTCCATCCTCACCATCCTTCTACCAATATACTCACTATTTGTCCTCTGGACATGCCCAAACCATCTAAGTCTGCTCTCTCTAACTTCGTCTCTAAAATATCTAACCTTGGCCGTCCTCTGAGGAGCTCATTTCTAATCCTATCTAACCTGGTCACTCCGAAAGAGAACCTCAACATCTTCATTTCCGCCACCTCCAGGTCTGCTTCCTGTTGTCTCTTCAGTGCCACTGTCTCTCATTTGTTCATCATGGCTGGCCTCATCACTGTCTTATAAAACTTTGCCCTTCAACCTGCCAGAGACTCTTCTGTCACAAAACACCTGACACCTTCCTCCACCTGTTCCAACCTGCTTGGACACGTTTCTTTACTTCCTTACCACACTCAACATTGCTCTGGACTGTTGACCCCAAGTATTTAAAATTCTCCACCCCCGCTATCTCTTCTCCCTGTAGCCTCCCTCCTCCCCTTCCACCTCTCTCATCCACACATATATATTGTCTTACTTCAGCTAATCTTCATTCCTCTCATTTCCAGTGCATGCCTCCACCTTTCTAACTGTTCTTTCACCTGCTCCCTGCTTTCACCGCAGATCACAATGTCATCTGCGAACATTATGGTCCTCAGGGATTCCAGTCTAACTTCATCTCTCAGCCTATCCATCACCACTACAAACAGAAAGGGACTCAGGGCTGATCCCTGATCCAGTCCCACTTCCACCTTAAACTCCTCTGTCACACCTACAACACACCTCACTGCTGTTCTGCTGCCCCCATACATGTCCTGTACTATTCTAACATACTTCTCTGCCACTCCAGACTTCTGCATGCAGTTCCTCTGTAGTTACTCTGTCGTAGGCTTTCTATAGATCTACAAAGACACAATGTAGCTCTTTCTGACCTTCTCAGTACTTCTGCACCAACACCCTCAAGGCAAATAATGCATCTCTGGTACTCTTTCTCGGTATGAAACCATACTGTTGCTTGCAAATATTCTCTTCTGTCCTGAGTCGAGCCTGCACTACTCTTTCCCATAACTTCATTGTATGGCTCATCAACTTTATTCCTCTATAGTTCTCACAGCTCTGCACATCGCCCTTGTTCTTAAAAATGGGAATCAACACACTTTTCCTCCATTCCTTAGGCATCTTCTCAACCAATAGAATTTTGTTGAACAAGCTGGTCAAAAACTCCACTGCCACCTCTCCTGGATGCCTCCATACCTCCACAGGAATGTCATCAGGACCAACTGCCTTTCCATTTTTCATACTCTTTGGTGCCTTTCTAACTTCCCTCTTACTAATCATTGCTCTTTCCTGGTCCACCACACTTGCCTCTTCTACTCTTCCTTCTCTCTCATTTTCCTCATTGGGGTTCAAATTAAACAAGTATTTCAGAAAAGCATTATCATTAAACAAAACATAACCATAAAGAAATTAATGATGGTTGTTGTTCAGTCATCAGTCTTATTTAAAAAAAAAATATATATATATATTTCACAAATTCTGCCTGGGTATGTAAACTTATGAGCACAATTGTACATATATGCAGTCTTAAGCACCCTGTCGTATTGGAATGAAAGTTTAGGCACACTTTTTTCACAACCTCTAGGTGGCATACTAGAATGAAAGTGTACAACTTTGTCATAACTTCAAGGGTACGGTGGTATATTGGAATGAAAGTGTAAAGCTTTTTCATAACCTCTAGATGGCGGGATATATTTATAAAACGTGAAAGTCTTTTTCATATTCTCCTATACCTATGTATAATGCGTAAATGTAAATTACGGTAACTCTTCTGAAACATAACCCATACTCCATTTCTCTTCCCATCTACACCATGGTAAAGTAATTTGCACCCTGCCCCTAAACTTCTAGCCTTACTGCCTTTCCACCTGGGCTACTGGACACACAATATATTTGCATTTATTCGGAGCTTGGGACCGGCCTATAGTTTGTACAGGCTTCTGCCCCCCATAGTACTGCATTGGTCACTTGACCACTAAAATTATATTATACTCAAATCGCATAGAGATTAAGAAAGTTATGACAGTTTGAAACTACAAATCAACAAAAAAACGCCACAGCTAAAATTGGTGCAGTTTCACCAGTTTTAAATAGTCATAACTTAATATTTGTCACAGGAAAGATACACATATCACTGGAATCGACTTTAAAAGACTGATATTGCTGGTCTCGTGTAATCACTCATGAAAACTATTGGACATAGTCTGGTGATGAAGATTCACTTCGCATCGCTGCCCTTGTTCCTTGTTGCCAATCCGTGGTCCCGCTGCCGCTAATATTAATCGTTTAATATATGTGGGGCTCGCACGAGCCGAAGCTAGCGACGTGAGGCTAACCCTGATATTCATGGTCTTTTTCCAGTCAAGCGCGTCCCCGGTCGCAGTTATTGCTTACGTCATCACAACATCTGGGTTGTTTCACTGATAAGTCTTTCGGTCCAAAAACAAAAATTCACATTTGTACTGGCCCGGGCACGGCATCTGTAAGGTAGGTAGTGGCATACTGGCCCCCGACCATTGGGCTACTATTAATGCCGGACCCTTCTTCCTGATGACGATGTATGATGAGGTAGTCTATACAAATGAAACAGTACAGGGTCTAAACTTTATCTCTGTGGAACACTGCATTATTTCTGCATTAAGCTTACCATAGACGTTTTGTCTGTGAGGTAGGATTAAATTAATTGGAAACAGGTGAGTGTCATGATTGGAGCAAGCCTAAGGAGCATCCCCAAAAGGCTCAGTTGTTCACAAGCAAGGATGGGGCGAGGTTTACTACTTTTTGAACAACTGCATGAGCAGCTAGTCCCACAGTGTAAGAACATTTCTGAATGTAGAATTGCACGTCATTTGGGGTTTTCATCATATGGTCCTTAACATCAAAAGATAAAGAGGCCTGGTGACAGCTCTACATGTAAGCGGCAAGGCCAAAATCCAAATTTGAATGCCCATGACCGTTGATCCCTCAGGAGGCACGGCTTTAGAAACCGGCATCATTGTGTAAAGACTATTGCCGCATGGGCAAAGGAACACTTCAGAAAGCCATTTTCAGTAAACACAGTTCGTCGCTACATCTACAAATGCAAGTTAAAACTACGATGCAAAGCAAAAGTCCGATATCAAAAACGCTGCCAGCTTCTCTGGCCCGAACTTAACTTCGATGTACTGACAGAAAGTGGAAAAGTGTGCTGTGGTCTGACGAGTCCACACTTCAAATTGTTTTTAGAAGTCATGGAGTCGTGTCCTCTGGGCCAAAGAGGAAAAGGACCATCTGAATTGTAATCAGCACAAAATTGAAAATTATGTGACAGTATGGGAGTGAGTTAGTGTCCATGGCATTGGTAACTTGCACATCTCTGAAGGCATCATTAATGCTGAAAGGTACGGGTTTTGGAGCAACCTATGCTGCCCTCCAAGTAACATCTTTTTCAGGGACGTCCCTGCTTATTTCAGCAAGACAATGCCAAGCCACATCCTGCACGTGTTGCAACAGAGTGGCTTCGTAGTAAAAGTGTGCAAGTACTACACTGGCCTGCCTGCAGTCCAGACCTGTCTCCCGTTGAAAATTTGCAGATGAGTACTTTGCCATGAAGTTATTTAAAGGATGCACTTTTTTTTTTAAGTGGTTAAAAAAAAAAATCAACTGAAGAGCTGTAATTTAAGCTAATATTTAAATGTGATATAAACATTTGGAACCTTTTGATGAGATGGTCGGCCCGATTGAATTCACAACGTCTTGATGATTATGCTCTCGTTACATATTGATTTTTCATGGTGGCGTTCATCCATTATTTGAAACATCCACAATATACTGAATGTCTGCTGTTTTTGTTTTTACACAGGCAGTCAGTTTAGACGGAAACTGGAGAATGCATTACAGTCTAGTCTGATTGACACAAACAGTTCACAGAATTCAAGTGGTGAGTCATTTTGTCTAATTTTTGCAAATTTAGTGTTTTTCCCCTGAATAATATTAGTGATCGTGTGTGCTTGCACTACTACTTCTCTTAATCGATGGCCAATTGTTTGTTATAAACGCATGTGACAATTTTGTACTATCAGTTAATCAAAATGCTGAAATGAAATATACCACAGTAATCATATCGACTTCCTTCATCCACCTCTTCACAGGCACTCCGAGCCCTCTTGTGGCCACTTCCTTCCCTACACCTCAGAGTAAGTGCCAGCCCCACCCCCATACAAATGTACACTATGCGCACGCAGCTCTCCATTTCATGTCACTTTTAGTTCTCTGCAAGCCATTGTGCATCCACTCTACACATTTGCTGCATTCATCATCACTGGTGAAAGAATGCTCAAGGGGATGAATATTAGGTTTATTGTTGATTTGTAGGAGGCGTACATCCAGGCTTTGCGATGTGTGTCACAATGAGCCTCCCCTTCGAGAAAATAAAATATAAAATAAACAGGATAACTCCATTCAATAAAATCCAGGCCACAAATAATCTAACTCCGCGTCATAAACTTGTTGCAAAGCGTTTTTGAAATTTCAAGTAATAATTTTTCAACGTACCACAGTGATTTCTGACACCAAGAGATTTCATTACTACCGCACCTATTACTCTCGCTGTTTTTGGGAAATGCTCTTAGTATTTGCCTCAACTTTTGTAGGGCGTACCGATCTAAAAACTCCTGATATGTTTATCGTATGTTGTTATTATTTTTCTTATATTTGGTATGCTATTATACCAATATGCAGGTTCTGAGTTAGGATAGAGGTGCACTGAAGTTACATCGTAACTGGCTCCAGCATGCAATAACTACACCTTCTCTCCAATGTGTTTAAAATCTTGCCAGCTGCATCTTCAATATAAATGCTTTTGGATGCAGGGGGAAAAAAAGACAAAAGGAATTATTTAGACGTTAGCAATATTCTCGGCCTACATGTGGCATAGAGCCATAATGGAGGCAGCTGAATGGACAGATGCATTAACATTTGCATTTTTGTCACCGATGAGAGAGTCAACTCTCTTCTGGGCCTTGTGATTTTTTAGAACCCTACACTTGTGGTGCCTGTGGCATCCAGTTCCAGTTCTACAACAACCTGCTGGAGCACATGCAGTCCCACGCTGGTGAGTCCACTCCCACAAATGCATGTTGAAGCTCAGCAGTGAAGCGCAAACTGAATTAAAAACTGCTGCAGTTCATGTGGAAGTCTATACAAACAAACAAACATGTTTTAGGCATCAAGTTCTCCCATGTGGTTGTTGAAGACCTGGTTCTGGTACATCTGGTTCAGATTTTTTTTCAGTAGTATATTCAGGTAGCTGTGGAATGGCTTAATTATCGTGTTTCTACTTGATAGAAAGTGTTTTAAGCAGTCATATCTAGGCTTTACAATAATTTTTGGTTTATGATTATCTTCCATTTTATTTTTAAAATTCCCCTGTTTTTTTTGACATTAGGTTCATCCATCAAATTAATTTGACATTTTTCAGATCTGCATGTGAGAACTGGTTGATGTAATTCTTCATGTGACATTTTCTTTCAAATCCGGACCATATTCAAAACGTTCACATTCTCCCACTTACTTGGTTTAGCTTCGGCCGTGCCTGTATCTTTAGCTTTATTCTTTTTTTTGTCCCTCCACAATCATACGCTTCCACATTTTTCTTTACTTTCAAGACTAAGATATCATAGCTGATGATGGTCCTCTGTATTCCCTCAGCTGACAACGAGAACCATACCAAAGGGGACTCTCCAAAAGCCTCCTCAGCATCGGGTCCTCAGGAGCCGCTGTGGAGAGTGTCTCCTGCTCAGGCCCCCCACCCCTCAGTCAAACTACAGATACAACCTCAAAGTCTCGCCCAGAGGAACCACAATATCATCCGTATGTTTTCACAAAATTATTACATGCATACAGTAAAAGGTGGTTCCTCTAAATTTCTTAAAACTGACCAACATTTTCATAATGAATTTACCTTAAAAGTCACACAAAAACATGTTGTACTGTCATCATGCTTGGCATCACGCAGGACTGTAGCAACTAAGCACAGGAGTCTATCACGAACATTAATCGCGAACATTATCTGCTGTCACTTGCAGCTAGCTGCCTGACCATTGACTGGCTAGCTGCTATACTGTCACTTTTATCAAAAGGGGAGCATTTTTTGATAATGGTTTGACATGACACGTCACAGGGGGTGGGGTGTGTGTGGGAGGGGGAGTGGGGGCAGCTAGTGGGAGAAAGTTGTTGGAGTAAGGGTCGCGTTCATGAGCCACAAGGTTAGCGCGCTTCTTGTTCTCACCTTTGTTACGATTGGATGCCATAGTGAAGGGCTTGACAAAAAATATACTGCCTACTGTACCAAAATTATTATAGGATGTTGTAGGGATGTTGTGATCCAACTTTTTCACTTCCAATCCGATACCGATATTGCAGCCTTGAGTTTTGGCCGATATCGATATCAGTCTGATCCGATTTCAGCAATAATAATACATAATTTACTTATTTTGTTGTATGGAATGTTAGAAAAGGCTTGATCAAGTGATATTAGTCAGAGAACAATAATCAGCAACGTGCTCAGTCTCAGCCGTCCAGTTTGTGAACCAATATTCATTCTTTTGAATAGGGTGGCACGATATTGGGGGAAAAAAAGGACATTGCGTTTTTTTTTTGTAACCCTGCAATATATATATTACGATGTGAAAAAATATGAGATAACATACTCGTCATGCCATGTGAAATCCAGCACACATTTTTCTTTTTCCCGCTGTATTGTTTTGACGGTTTATAATAGCTTCAGTTGAAATCAACTACTCTTAACAGAGCACAGACGTATACTGAGATATTTGTTTGTACATGTTTTAACATTAAATGCTTTAGCATTTGTTTATTTGAGTGCATTAGTTTAAAGTAAACAACACACACTGCTGCACACAGCAGTGTGTGTGGAAAAAAAAAAAAAGCATGGAAAAGCGCTTGTCTGCATGTGCTTCGTCTCAACGCAAGCGAGCAGTGTCATCATCGGTTTTTTTTTATCAAGCGTTTTTTTTAAATAAACGTAGAAAAACAATTACAACTACTGTGCTGAATAGACGGACCTCCGTCTTGATAAATGACATGTTCATGACAAAGTCCACAAGTCACACGGTCGTTCTGATTAAATTTAGTGCACATCATGTATACACACAATCGGAATAGATCATGTCACAAGTAAACGGTTGACCAGAGATCTTCAATCGGAATGACAAAAAAAAATCGTCATCTTAACCAACTACTGTGTGGTTGGTCCGCTGAAGACGAGCCCTTCACCTTTCAGTCCAATATACGTTGACATTTGCTGTCGTCAGCTATTGGCTGAATGTATGCCACTCAGTTTATGTTTAATAAACAGTTAATGTTCCTGTGGTTGTGTTAATTGGGAACTAACACACACAACAATTCGGAGAGGCGCTGATATTTTAAACAACTTCGCCGTGGTGGAGTGAGCCGTTAGCTCCTTAGCTTGCTAGCTCATTAGCTCGTGCGCTAGCAAACATAATAGACAGTTAAATTTCCTGTGTGTGTTAATTGAGGACTAACACACCAACTCAGAGCAAATCGCTGATGTTTTATACATCACTGCGGTGGAGGAAACTGTTTAGGTCCTTAACTAGCTAGCTCGTTAGCTCGCAAACTAGCTCGTTAGATTGCGGCCAGGCTACCGAGCACAACAAACAGTTAACTTTCTCTAAAGTGTCTCTGTTGTGTGAATCTACGCGCTGCACATGGAGCAAGGCTGTGGAATAATGGACTGAGCCAACACGGGCAAGAGTGAACCGGTCCACCGGCGTTGTGTGAGCCCACTAGCAGCTAATGACACAGTCGCCCAACTCTGCCAGCTCACTGTGTGATCCGCACGCCTGGCTCACCAAAACAATGACAATTTATCGAGTCTGGAAAACCTCTCATGTCCATTTTATGTTGATCGATAAGTCAATATAGTAATTATCGTGACATGCCTACGTCCAAAAGAGTTGCCAGATGTGGCTCAACTTCCCATAGCTGAGTTCATATTGGTCATCTTTAGATAGCAAACTGATAAAGACTGAATCAACACAGCCTTTGCAATTCGACTTATTTTTATACTTGTATAACAGCTAGGCAGTATTTGTTTTGACAGCAAATTTTGATTGTTTTAATCAGTCTTTGAATTGTTTTAATCAGTCTTTTGACTGAAATGTGATTTAATTTCAGTCATAATTTTGTCATTTAAATTGTCTCGTTTTCATCATCTTCCGTTCCGCTTATCCTCACTAGGGTCGCAGGCGTGCTGAAGTCTATCCCAGCAATCTTCGGGCGAGAGGCGGGTTACACCCTGAACTGGTCGCCAGCCAATCGCAGGGCACATATATAGAAACAACCATTCGTGCACACATTCACGCCTAAGGGCAATTTAGAGTCCTCAATCAACCTACCATGCGGGTTTTGGGGATGTGGGAGTGCCCGGAGAAAACCCACGCAGGCACGGGGAGAACATGCAAACTCCACACAGGCGAGGCTGGGATTCGAACCCCGGTCCTCAGAACTGTGAGGCAGATGTGCTAACCAGTCGTCCACCTTGTCTAGTTTTAGTTAATAAAATGCCAAAAGATTATAGTCAACGAAACCTGACGTTGGGTAATATATAAACTTTAGATTCCCTTCCTGTAAGTCATTACATTCACCTGAATCAGCGGGTTCTCTCTAGTGCAGGGGTGTCAAACTGAAATTCACAGTGGGCCAAATTAAAAATTCTGATAAAGTCACTGGCCAAACTCAATATTTATTGGAAATTGACTATGATTGTGCATGTTTTTTCCCTTCTCTCCAGATATGTAATGTTAAACTGTATCATATGAAAAAGAAAAAAAAAACTCAACTGAATCTAGAATAAGAAAACTTTATTACAAATACTAGGCTTTACACAATCAGGGTTTTTGGGGCCGATCAGTGAGTTTATAAAAACGATAACCAATCACCGATCTGATCATGAAATGGAGCAATGTGTTTATTTAAATGACTTGTTAATTTACTGTATATACTTGTGTACTGTATACTGACTATCTTAAAGTATTCGTTTTCTCGTTCCAACCAGTGTGCCGTGGCACATTAGTCTGTCATGATCAATCTTCAGGGGTGCCGTGGGAAATTATCAAATTCTACTTAACTGCTCAAAAAAATTATTCATTTACAAGAAAAAAAATTATCTTTGTTCCTCTATTTATGCCAGTGAGGCATAGTGACAGACAGAACAAATAAATGCTCTTCTATTAGATAGCAGGAAGTAGATACAATAATTACCGTGTATCTACTTTTTGATGACATTTTTGTTTGTTGGTGTGCTGAGAGATTTTCCAATTGTAAAATATGTGCTTTCGCACCATAAAGGTTGAAATCACTGCTCTATTCAGGTCATGTATTCTAATCAGTCAGGTCAAACCAATATTTGACAGAAATACTTCACACACACTGAAACTTTAGAGTTTGAGAGAGACTTGATTCAACATAACGCCCGCATATTTACTCAAAACCGTTAGTGCTAGCACTAGCTTGATAGGCTACATAACGTTTTGTTGCCTGCTTGTGACCCGTATCGTATTAAAAGTATGTGAACATACCTCAAGCAAGCCATAAATGAACTTAAACTCGCGAGCACCGGTAACCAACAGGATACGTTTTTCCACATTTTGTTCTTATTTGTTCTTATTAAACCATGGTAATGAGTGTATCCGGTCGCGCTTATGAGTTGACAAGATAAAGCCGAGTGATCGTAAAAGACGGGATGCGGTGGTATCGGAATACAAGATTTTATTGCAGTAGTCTGACATAGTGCAATCGTGAAAGACCAAATTTGTCTTGTAGTCAGATCAATGCATGTAAGCGGAAAACAAAATTGAATGCCCGTCGTGACCTTCGATCCTTCAGGCGGAACTGCATCAAAAACCGACATCAATCTGTAAAGGATATCACCACATGGGCTCAGGAACACTTCAGAAAACCAATGTCAGTAAATGCAGTTTGGCGCTACATCTGTAAGTGCAACTTGAAACTCTACTATGCAAAGCAAAAGCCATTTATCAACAACACCCAGAAACGCCGCCGGCTTCTCTGGGCCCAAGCTCATTTCAGATGGACTGATAAAAAGTGGAAAGGTGTTCTCTGGTCCGACGAGTCCACATTTCAAATTGTTTTTGGAAATTGTGGACCTCGTGTCCTCCGGGCCAAAGAGGAAAAGAACCACCCGGACTGTTATGAGCGCAAAGTTCAAAAGCCAGCATATGTGATGGTATGGGGCTGTGTTAGTGCCAATAGCATGGGTAACTTACACATCTGTGAAGGCAACATTAATGCTGAAAGGTACATACAGGTTTTGGAGAAACATATGCTGCCATCCAAGCATCGTCTTTTTCATGGATGCCCCTGCTTATTTCAGCAAGACAATACCAAACCACATTCTGCACGTGTCACAGCAGCGTGGCTTTGTAGTAAAAGAGTGCGGGTACTAGACTGGCCTGCCTGCAGTCCAGACCTGTTTCCCATTGAAAATGTGTGGCGCACTATGAAGTGTAAAATACGACAACGGAGACCATACCTTGGTTCTGTTGCACAGCTGAAGCTGTACATCAAGCAAGAATGGGAAAGAATTCCACCTACAAAGCTTCAACAATTAGTGTCCTCAGTTCCCAAACATTTATTGAATGTTGTTAAAAGAAAAGGTGATGTAACACAGTAGTAAACATGACCCTGTCCAAGCTTTTTTGGAACGTGTTGCAGTCATAAAATTCTCAGTTAATGATTATGTGCTAAAAACAATAAAGTTTATCAGTTTGAACATTAAATATCTTGTCTTTGTACTGTATTCAATTAAATATAGGTTCAACATGATTTCCAAATCATTTTATTCTGTTTTTACTTAAGTTTAACACAACGTCCCAACTTCATTGGAATTGGGGTTTTATGTAAAATGACCTTTATTACTCCCACAATGAGGACATTTGCAGTTTCAGCAGCAAAAGTGGATACAGGAACTACAAAAATAGCATGTAATAGAAGACATTTGTACAAGTACAGTGGACATAATAGAAATCAAATTTATTGTGCATGCATAAACTCTCCAATACAGTCTATCAGCAATGTTATTTGTTTGTTTTCAAAATAGTTTTAATTTTGACTTTTGAGATCTGATTCATCTGTCATAAATTTGCTTTCTTTAATATTATTGAAAACAGAATCGGTAAACAATTACTGTAATTTCTTGTGTATAATGTGCATTTTTCCCCAAAAAAATTGTCAAAAGTCTATAGTGCACATTATACATAGGTATAGGGGAAAATGAAAAAGCTTTTATAAATGTATGCCGCCATCTCGAGGTTATGAAAAAGCTGTACACTTTCTTTCCAATGTCACCACCACCTAGAGGTTATGAGAAATGTGTACACTTTCATTCTAATATGCCGCCACCTTGAGGTTACAAAAAAGGTGTAGCCTACACTTTCATTCCAATATGACAGGGGTACGTATGACTGCATATACTGTATGTACAGTTGTGCTCATAAGTTTACATACCCTGGCAGAATTTTTGAAATATTGTTTTTTTTTTTTTAATATAACTGAACAACAACCATCATTAATTTCTTTATGGTTATGTTTTGTTTAATGATAATGCTTTTCTGAAATGCTTGACAGTTTAATTTTAATCCCATTAAAATAAAATTAAATGTGTTTTGCCTTACTCTTAATGTTTTCTTTAAATAATTGTACCCATCTTACAAATTATGTCTGGGTAATCAAACATATGAGCACAACTGTGTGTGTTCTCATTTACTAAATAAAAGTAAGGCTGGGAATTTCAAAATAAGAGCAAGTAAACAATAAGTATTAATAATAAGTATTGCATATACAAATAAAGTGCTTAATTTCAGAATAAATCTTTGAAAAAATACTTCATTTTGATCATATGGGGAGAAACAAAATCATGCATTGTAAAAATGCATTATACATAGGTAGAAGGGTCTTTCCAGAATTTTGAGGTCAACTTTCGGGGTGCGCATTCTACATGGGTGTGCATTATATACGAGAAATTACGGTAATTAATCCAGAGATATTTTTGACGATGTCACTTTGCAATCTCATACCTTGGTTCAGACTGCAACTGCGTCCGCCATTACAGGGTGTATGCAATAAGTACACTGAAATCACAAATATTGAAGCCATATTAATGATTATGGTTATAACAGTAGTATATTAATGTAATATAATAGTAATAATATTTATATAATATGATATTAATGATTCTATTGCGCAGTTGAACAGTATACAGAATTATTTTTATCCTGTTACATAATATATAACTCCTCCTACCTCGTCAAACTAAATTAATAATGATTGAATCTTGTCTTTGACAGACATTTTCGTCTCGTTTTTATTCTTTGACAAAAATTTAAATACATTTAGTCATCGACTTAAACCCTGGAAATGCATTTCTATGAAATCTTGTTTTCACCAGAAAAAAAAAAGGATGTTGACTCTTTGACAAACATTTTTCATCAACATCTAGGAATGTTAAAATTTTACTTAAAACCTACCTGTACACAGTGTACAGTTGATAAAGCTTTTATGATAGTCACAGTTTGACCATGGATTGGATGAATTACTTTCATCCATCCATTTTCTATAGCGCTTGTCCTTACTAGGGTTGCGGATGAGCTGGAGCCTATCCCAGCTGACTTTGAGAAAGAGGTGGCGCATCCTGGACCAGTCAATAACAAGGCACATCTTATAAAAACAACCGTTCACACTCACATTTTACATCTTTTACACATTTGTGAGTCAGACATGCTAACCCTTAGGCCACTGTGCTGCCCCACATTGCATTTCCATGAAAATCCAAAGCCAGAGCTCTTTACTACCATCTAAGAACAAATTGTATTCTACCTTAGATGTTGCACTGTAAATTATGTTGCCAAATATAAATCCTGAACCCATTCAACTCAGTCGAGGTTCATTATGATCTATTTTTATTCTTTTTTGTTCTAAATGTTGTTTCTTTCTGTCCAGAGAATAATGGGCTGCCTGAGAAGGAGCGGCTACAGGTGGCTGAGCGTCTCTTACGGGTAATGTGTTCTGATCTGAACATGCTCAACGTGCTCAACAGCAAGGACTTTCTCAAGCTGGCGCAAACGCTTGTGGACACGGGGGCGCGTCACGGGGCCTACTCCACCCGCGACGCGCTCGGCAACATGAGTGCCTTGGCGCTGCGTCAGCTACCCCGCATGTACAACCAGGTCAAGGTCAAGGTGACGTGCGCCCTCGGCTCCAACACGTCTCTGGGCATCGCTGTCACATGCCACTCCCAGACGTCAGGCCCGGACGCTTGCTACGTTCTGACGGCGTACCAGGTGGAGGGCTCGAGACTGAAACGTTATGTGCTTGGTGTGCGGGAGGCGGAGCTGAGGGAGGGGCCGGAGCAGATTCACCACTGGGTCCAGAATGTGCTGTCTGAGTTTGTGATGTCAGACATTCGCACTGTGTACCTGGCAGAACCTCGGGTGTCGGCAGCCGGATTTGGGGCATCCCCGCTCAGTGGCAGGGGCAGGATATGCTTGCGCTGCGCAGGGTGTTCACTCGGCGCTGTGGTCCAGGCCGTCCTGGGTAAGCGTAGCTTGCAGGCTCGAGGCCTTCACGAGCTGGCCGAACTCCTCGCCATGTGCAAAGACATCTCCGCCTCCACCACACTGGCACTGAGGGAGGAGCAGTACACCAACACTTCCCTAAGCACGACCGAAGAAGGAGCGCAGGTCAGCGCTGCACAGTGCCCCACCCCTCCCTGCTGGGACCGCACGGCTGAGGCCCTTCTGCAGGTGCACACTCACTTTGAGCGCATCTGTGAGACATATGGACGCAGCAAGTCCACAGCGCCGCTGCTCCAGGGCCTCAACAAGCATTTGCTAGGCACGTTGACTTGTCTGCTGGCCCCTCTTCGCCTGGCAGCATTGGAGCTGAGCAGCCAGAGGAGGCCCACCCTGCAGCAGGTGCTTCCCGTCTACCTGCGCCTGGAGAAGTTCTTCACTTCCAAAGCCGGAGAGGCGGGAACCGGCATGGCCAGCAAACTCTGCCACTACTTCCTAGAAGCACTCAAGGAGAACTTCAAGGTAGTGTATTTCTTCTTACAAGTTGCAATGTTTCCTAAATCATTGCAAATGTTAGGACTAAAATGGATTTAATCTCTACTGAAGTTTCACATAAGAAACAATAATAATAGAGCTAACTTCATTTAGATACTCAATACTTTTGATATATATTTGTGCTATTACTCCATGGGATGCAGTTTGGTAGCGTAGCACATCTGCTTCTGCTCAGGCCTCCTATGTGGAGTTTGCATGTTCTCTCTGCTTGCCTGGGTTTTCTCCATGTACTAACAATACAAAAACATGCATGTTACTGTAAATTCATTGATGAATAAACTATCCATAGGTGTCACTGTTTTTTGTCTATATGTGCACTGCATCCAGGTCAGGGTGTCCCTGCCTCTTGCCCAAGGTCAGCTTGGTTAGGGTCCTGGTCACTTGTTACCCTAATGAGGACAAGTGCTATAGATCAGTCTTTCCCAATCTTTATTGGACTAAGGAACCAATTTTCCATCAGAGAAAATCTCACCAAACAAAAATGGCACAATAAGTATGAATCCTGAAATGATGATGATCACATCTCAAATTAATCACAAATTGACCTACTCAATCTGGCCCTTTTTAATTGAACCCAAAGCTGTTATACTCACAGAAATCCATGACTTATTCTGTTGCATGAATGACAACAGGTGGATGCACAGGGTTTCTTGTACCTTCTGCCATCTAATGGAATAGCATTTAATTGCTATCTCTGACTATACCATATGTTGCCAGCATAGATACAAGATGAAAGATGTATTTGTAATGAATAAATGATCATTTTCAGACCATGTTTTCGCGGAGAGTAACACGCTTTGAACAACAAAATAACGGACCAATTAATACATGTTTAGAGATATGAATATAAAATGATACACATCCACGCAGGATGCCGCGTGTGAACCGGAAATGAATTAGTGCGCCACTGCACACATCACTTCAGAATGTGGGCAGGTTAAAAGTATCTTATTATTATTAATAAATATTTGTAATATAAGATAGACTTTATTAGTCCTACAATGGG
Source organism: Phycodurus eques (assembly GCF_024500275.1). Taxonomy (NCBI): domain Eukaryota; kingdom Metazoa; phylum Chordata; class Actinopteri; order Syngnathiformes; family Syngnathidae; genus Phycodurus; species Phycodurus eques. The sequence goes on from NC_084539.1 coordinate 7,266,387, forward strand.
GAAATTTACATTGTTTCAGCAGCAATTTTAGATATAATTTACTGTAAATCGTATATAATATAAATAGCATAGAAAAGACGAATTACATTTCTTCTTCTTACATGTAGTACATGTAGAAGTACATTGCACAAAATAGAAACCAAAATTATTGTCACACAAACTATCCACTTCAATCTATCAGCAATCCTATTTCTTTGTTTGCAAAATAGAGTGCTGATTTTTAATTTTGATGTTTGAGATCCGATTAATCTGCTTTAATGGTCTTGGGTTTTTTGTTACCAGGGTTGAAAACAGAATTGGCAAAGGTGAATTAATCCATAGACACAGATATTTTTGATGGAACGTCGAAATCTCATATACTGGTACTTTGATCCAGGCTGCTACTGCTTCTAGCACTACCAAGTTGATGTAATAAAAACATTAAATTGACAAATATTGAAGCCATAATTTATTACTGATGATTTATTACTGTTGCACGAAAAATTTCTTTCCAAAATTTTTAAACTATAGCTGGGATAGGCTCCAGCAGCCCGCGGCCCTAGTGAGGATAAGCGGTAAAGAAAATGGATGGATGTATGGAAATTCTGAAAAATTTGGACAAATTGTTCTGGAAGTGAATTTCTATAGGTTGGCAGCTCCGGCGATATGTCATGAAGCTCGCTTTGATCAATATTTTATTCGTGCTCTATGTTAAAAGCGTATTGTCGATTTTATTTTCTATACTTTTGGCTTCTCCGTGAGACTTCTGCGGCAGCTCTTGTTGCGCGGAGACAACATGGAGGAGAAGATGCTCGTGACTTTCAAGTCAGAAATAGTCTCAAAAAAGGGCACGTAACGCATATGCAATGCGACAAAGACCGGCATATCCCTGTAAAATCCCCTGAAGATGAAGGAAGTTATCCAGTGCGATGCATGTATCACACTAAAGACAGCCATAACTCCGTGTGCCGCTCCCACAACGTCAACAAAACAAACCTAAGTAGATCTATGTTCAGATCCTCTTGTTATCAGACATTGCGCGCCAAATGGAGGGAGGTAACGTCAATAATCTCATTCTATATTCTGTAGCCAAGGACATGATTCCTATTAATACAGTGGAAAAAAATGGATTCAACAATTGATGAAAACACTGTTTCCCAGATACGAGTTGCCCAGTAGGAAATATTTCGTAGCGGAAGCATTGCCTGAATTTTACACTAATGTCAGTCAGAATGTTATGGCAAGCGTGTCGGCTGAAAAACACTTGTTTTTTTTTTTATTTGTATTTTTTTATATTATTTATTTATTTATTTTCCTCCTACGACTACTTGACTGGTGGAGTATTCGCACAGTGCAACGTGCTTCACTAGCTGTTTGCAGACAACCTATGCACAAGAAGATCATACTGGCGAGACAATTGCACAAGGACTTATAGATCCCTCAAATTCTAGGAAGCTGGATGAGAATGAGGTCAGACGACTACAGTGGTTTATTTTGAGATTATATTTTGTAATACCGGTACCTGCAGGGAAAAGAAATTTATTTTATTTGCGATGTTTATAATTGTTAAGTAAACTTCCGGCTTTATAAAGTAAATCAATTTGCTGTCGTCCGATTTTATGTATTTATAAACTTTAATACACATATCGACTCATCGAATATTGACAATAGGAAAAAAATATAATGGTATCAAATTGAGGCCGAATCGCCCAGCACTAAGTGAAACTGGATTTCCTGATTATCTCTCATGGCGCACTAGTATGCCAACGCACCATATTTGGGAATCACAGCTAAAGAAGGATGGATAAACCATGGTAATAATACTAGAAACATCCCTCTTGTCCCCAGGTTGAGCGAGCCCACCAGGTGGCGATGGTATTGGACCCTCAGCTCAAGCTACGTTCAGTACCGGCTTACCAGCACGAGGATATAATCTCCCGAGCGTGTGAACTTGCGGCCGAAACCAAGGATGCTGGCATAACTGGTGCAGGGGCGTCGTGCGGCGAGGAGCGGGACAATGACGGCCCGCCCATGCCCAAAATAACCCGAGTTGAGGGAGCCGGAAACAACGGTGGCCTTTCGAGGGTAACATTGCCTGGCAATGACGGGAGTCAAAGCCATGTCAGGCAAGAGATCTTCCAGTACCTGGCGGAGCCTCTCCTCCAAGGCACCACAGATCTCTTCCACTATTGGAGCTCAACTCTGGGTAACAAGTTCCCCAGGCTGGCCCGCCTTGCTCTGTGGCTCCTGGCTGTGCCCGCGGTGGGCATACGAAGCGAATGCGTAACTGTGTGCGAGCAGAGCCTGGCCATGAAGAGGAGGCAGCAGGTAACCGCTGAAGAAATGAACAAACTAATTTTCCTTCGCTCCAACATGGGCTAACAGACCAAACGTTCTCCTCCCATCAGAGACTTACCTATATAGGCTTAGACCGAGTGTAAACCTTAAATGTGTATGGACAGACGAAAAAAGATGTTTTTAGGTTGCAAGCACTTGGAACAATAAGGCTTATCACATACTGTATTGGGGACACAATGACATGGAGATGTTCAGTGCTTTCGGATTGGAACTATAAGTGTTTGAGTTTTGGGCAAGCTTCTTTGGTCTGGCCTGAAGGCTCAACTGCATTAATGACTACATGCTGTTAGACTTAGGAGACGGCAGGTAAGGTCAGTATGAGCGAGGTTGGTGGCATAAATACTTTAGCTTTCGCAGTTGATGCCAGGATCATTTTCTCACAAACGGTTCATAAATTTCACTGCCTTTTGCACCTCTTAAGTCTCACTACCAAATTTGTGGCAATGGCACAGAGATTGGAATTATATTTTTTTTTTGTTATTACAGCAGCCTCCCCTAAAACTGCTAAACCAATCACCTTTTCAATAAGGTGAACTATATTAAACCTTGATTACAGTCTTATACTTTTCTAATACGCTAACACCGTCCGCTGGTTCTTTTCTTTGGCTGGATTTACATGGCAGGCCTAAGTGGCCAGTTCCGATTTAACTTTTTTTTTTTCTTCTAAATGTCCATTTACAGTGCATCTACATTTCAAGTGACAAGCTGTATAGTTGTGTTTACCCTGACGGAGCACATGAAACAACCCTTCTGCACAGACCAAATTCCTCATAAATAACTATACAAGCATCATCAACACTAGGCAGTGACAACATGAAAGAAAACAATGTATAGATAATAAAACTATTAAACGTTACAATTAAAGTTGGGTAGCCTCAGCAGTATTTCACTGGCTGTCCTCTGCAATTATTTTTCAATCATACACACACATTTGGGTGTGTGTATGTCACCATCAGTGTATATGGATGATGTCGAGCTTGTATCGATGAGTGTCTAGACTAGACTAGACTGTCCTTTACATATCGGATTTTTATCCACATTTTAAAAGAGGCCTGATTTTCATCTGAAGCTATCCGATTCCTTGCATATTATTTTTTTTTTTACCCATTTACACTTCAATGACACAGGCCCACATTGTAGCACTGGACAGCAAGAAATTGGAATCGTATCACTTAAATCATGCGGTGTAAATCCAGCCTTTGTCTCATGCTGCTACATGTGCTGCCGCAGTGCTTGGCTCGAAGGCACGTGTGACAACTCTGATCAGACTTTTGGGGTTTTCGCGATTATTGTGGTAACAATTGGCGTCATACTTTGGGTACAGCCAAGGTTGTAATTAATATATTTAAATCACAAGGCTGTTTTAGCTAACCTTCTGAAGAGAAACATGCTGACCTGCTGTCGATTATTTTTTTTTTTAATTATTTTGTTTTTCAACTGTTATTTACAGGCAAACAGCAGTAATTTGAGTAGCCTTCGTGCTGGTAAACATTGCTTATAGGAACCTTTTTTGTTGTTCTTTTTAATCACTATAGTTTAGTCTTCCTTAAGTGGGGCTTAATGTGTTGATTTCTTAAGGCAATAAGCAACATGATTATTCGGGCAAACATAACAGAATCTACTAAAACCGACTGTTGGCAGACACACTGCTCCCACTGTCAATCACTCTCTCTTTTTGTGGAAATCAAAACAAATCTCTCACAGAAACGATTGAGCCTGCCATTTCCTTCACCATGCTTTGACCTCCATAACGAGGTACATGCGTACGCTCTCAAAAATACAGCTTGTAGTGTCATTTGAAAGAAACACATTGTATCATGAGACAGATGCACTAGCATAGCCACTAGGGATGGGAATCAAAACCAGTAATTCAATTCCTAGGAATCGTTTGTTTGCTGTCCTGGTGATTCCGCTTATGGATTCCTCTTGCGCTACAAATGAATCATGACGTCACACGTATTTTGGTTCTAAACTTTTCCAACATGGCATCAAGGCAAAAGCACTCTAAAGTTCGGCTATAGTTCACGCAATAAAGATGATACTTGGGGGCTTGCAACACTTTAACAAAGCTTTAATTTCGTCAAGGAGGGGAAATACATGCAATATTCAGCAGAAACATATTTTGTTCTGACATTGATATCATTTGTATTTCATTCCCTTTCCTAATGAGAATCTTAAATTGATAAGGAAATATTGATAATGGAATCGGAATCCCTAAATTCTAATCATTTCCCATCCTTAACGGCCGCAGAGTTCCACTCTAATGAAGTCGTTCTTTTATTTTTTTGGGGCGGGCTAATACCTCCTTAAAATGCCTTAGATGAATGGAAGTTTTCTGTGGTCTCTGGTATTGGGTTATTTCCGCCCTACATTTGGGGCTTATCGCTTACCTTTTGTCAACAAAAAATGCCTTTGTTGCTAATTCATTGCCTTTTCTGCAACATCCCAGTGATATTTATTTTTTATTTTATTTTTTTGCTGCTTCTCAATATGAGCATGCCCATGGTGCTTTGTTCTATAATAAGATAAGGGTATGATCTGTCTTCAAATAATACTATATTAGAACATTCTACAGTATTTAAACAGTGGAACAATCTGAAACTATAAACACCTAGCTTGACTCTCACAAATGTCATAGACACCACACTTTTTTTTTTTTTTTTTACTGTTCCTGGTGACTTTTGTCTAAAAGAATAGCTTATAGTTTATTGAAAATACACACTGATTTTTATCATTTAATATTATATTTCTTTTCTTTTTAAAATCATGTCTGTTTTTGCGAGGCATTGGAAGTGTAAGCTGATTTTGTGCGACCAAGATCTGGGAATTATGGATGGGCATTTGAGTACATTTTCTTGATCAACTTTTAATTAATGGGCAATTAATGGATTACCTTAATGTAATATTTATGGGTAAACATGTTAAGTTTGTGCATATCATATTTCTTTATTTAATTAATCTTTTAATAATAGTTGTGAACATCAAAATTTGAAACATTTCCCAAGGCATCTTATTAGCATCTTTGTCACAATACCCCAAGGGCCAAGAATTACAGAACACTATACACCCTATTTCTTGTCTTCCTGAAATTAGCCCATTTGGTGGGAAATGGCATGACTTGTCTTATTCAAGAGAGTCAGCCATCATCCTGGCCAGTACATAGGCCAGGCTGAGGGTTAGGCCAAAGGCGAGCCCAGGGCTCGTCATCTTGAAAACTGGAGCAGAGCCCGACCTTCGCGATTAGTCTTCACACGGCTGCCTCTCGCCTGCTCTTGTATGTGCAACAGTAGGCTAAATCTCTCGAGCGAGTGTGCGCATTCCCACCAGCTTTTGGCCTCTCGTCCTTTTGAAAACGGAGCCAAGAATGTGGAGAAAGGGAAGGAAAGAAAGCCAGCGCTCGTAGAGAAAACATCCTTTTAACTCATTGAGGCAGTTCATATGCTACACCGTGTAGTGCATGAACACTTTCCGGCAATTGCTTGAAAGTGGCTCTGGATCTTTGGCCTGCCTTGTTCTCATGTCATGGGTTGGGTAGTTATGTAAATTAGTTACAGTGTTATTTAGCAGTGCAGCCAGCTAACATTTTCAGAACTTGGCAAATAACTCAAGCTTTACTTGGTGGTTTAATTTCACACTTGATGGCTCAGCAGGGCCCCCAGAGACACATTTGCATACAAGCAATTTAAAAAGTAAATTTTTCATGTTATGCTATGTAACAAATAGCACCAACTAGTTGAGTACATCACCAGCGTCTCTGCTGGTTGCAGTCAAATCGTGCACACCGTTTTTCCTCAATAAACAATGCTAAGCAATCAAAGTTCTTAGCCATCACTTGATCCTTATATGATTGCCATTTTAAATATATTTTAAATGAGGACAGGGAAAATGTACTTTATTTTAAATTAACCAATTCAATGGTTTACCTCAATATTTAAAAGGTAGTGTTGCTGCTCATTTTCAAAGAAACAAACATGGTTTGAAGTTTGTGTTTTTTCTCTGCGCCAGGAATAAATGAAGGGATTTCTAATAGCGTTTTTAAAGTATGTATTTTAAATAGGATACGCTCTGGGACAAAATGCCATCAGTGGACGTCACGATGATCACGTCAACGTAATTGAACCCGAGAACTAGCGTTGTTTTTTGCTTAAATGAGAATTCTATCTTAAGATAATTATGCATGCTTTTGAATAAGATTTTATGAGACGGTTTGAAGCCAGTGTTTTTTTTTGTTTTTTTTTTTGTTTTGGGGGGGGGGTGGGGGGGGTTCTTTCCATGACTGAATTTGAGCCTCTCGGGTGAGGAGGTCAGGTGGCCGAGGTACTGCTGATCATAGGGCTGGTGCGAATGCGTGGTTGACGTCATCCGTTTTCCGAGGATGTATTATGTAAATACGAGAGAACTGCTGTTTTTATGCCACGAGGGGGCGCCGTCAATTCAGAGACAAAGTAGATAGCGCTGATAACATACCTCTTTTTTCTACAGTAGCATTTCAAGGAGGAAAAAAAAGATCTTTTGATATGATCGAAGAACTCAACTTAGATACTGTTAGCCCAGCCGCTCTAAGTTTAATTTTAACTTATTCAGACGTCAACTGTAAAATATGCTAACAATGAGATGTGTTCTTTGGATTCTAGTCTGCATTATCAAATCAGGTTAATAACAGTATATTGCTTTTAATCCTATTTTACAGGCATTTTTCTTCGTTTTCTACTGTTATACAACACAAGTTTGATCCGTTTGTCTCTCTTTTTTTTCCTGAGTAGATTCCCACGAGTTGTCTTATTAGTAAGCCTAATTTATACTTTTGTAGCAACACTATTTTTATATAATGGCAAAGTAAGGGTTCAGTGTCTTTTGTTGTTGTTGTTGTTGTTTTGTGTCATTTAATGGCAGCGCTGTTCAAAACTGTTTCTGGACTACATAACCCACTGTAGTATGTGATGTTTGAATAAACTCCGAATCTGTGTCTAAAGTCCTTGTGTACATGACCAAACTTGTGTGTCATAAGAGAAAAATTCACATACATGCAAATCATTCGCCTTTCGGCGAAATTTGCCGTTTTCAACTCCAAATAGGCCATTTCCGTGAATCGTACAGATCCGATGAGTTTTTCTGAGGGGGAGGAGGGTCACCGTCACTGTTGTCATAGACTGTTTCGTACTCCTTCAGCGCTGGCAGCTTGATCCATTCCACACATCCACCATCCACACACAGATGTAATTGTGAATATTACTCCGCGGCGAACTAATATGCTGGCGCATCGGCCTGAGGTTCCGCCTGTGCGCTCGGGACCGGCTTTGGATAAATCACTAGAGTTGACGAGACTAGAAAAAAAACTAAAAAAAGTAACGGTACTTTTACTTTTGTCAGTCGCTACTTTTATTGGTCAATTATTTCTTATTTATCAACTATTTCGTGAGCGTGACGACGACGTAGACTTCCCCATTGGCGACGTTTGCTCACCAATCAAACGACACAAGAAAGTCACATGACCTCACACAACGTCTTCTATTGGGCTTCTCGGGCATAGGTATTAAAACTCGGTTAATCAGCCCGGCTGAGCGTCGTGCGTTCGTGGCGGTCATGTTGGGAAGGTCGTCGTTACCATGAAGGCAACGGCGTGCACGTCATGTTTACATTTAGACGAACAAAAACAACAGCTTTCATGTATTTTAGTATTTCTCTGGCATTGTCTGCCCAAACGTGGATATTTCAGCTCACTTAGAACTTGAGAAAACACCGTGCAGTAAATTGCTCATGTTTTGACTGTGCATATACACACAGACACACACAGCAACATCAGAATTAGAATTTTATTTTGTAATTTTTTTATTTCTTTTTTTTTATGTTCATGCTGTGGTTAAAAACTCAGAAGTTACTCACTATTTCCTCAGTGCTTGAGTAATTATTTCGCTGTGTACTTTTTACTCAAGTAATTTTTGGGAGGACTACTTTGTACTACATTATTGTCAAGTCTTACTTGAGTACGATATTTGGCTACTCTTCCCACCCCTGGAACGGACATCCTCTCTAGCTACTCTTACGTTTAGTTGAAGCAACATTTTTGCTCATCAGCTCAGCCAGTGTCATATTTGTTGCACTGGTCCTTTGTATTTTCGCGTTGAGGTGCTCCGGGTCGTGGCTCTGGTTGTTGTCCCAGTGGAACAGCGAAGCGCACGTAACTTCGGCGACAAGAGTTGATCCGCTCGTACATCTTGTATTAATTAGGAAACACCCCTATATGTATCTAATTAGTGCAACCCAGAATGAACTAACTTCAAATTTAGCAATGGCCAATAAAAACAGAAAAATGTTATACTTATTATTTTCCTGGAGGATGCATTTGGGATTAGCCTTTGAAGATGGTAATCGTGAAAAATGAAGTGAAACAGACAGTAATTGTATTCTATTCTATCTAGGATGCTATTGATGTGGTACAGCTTGAACCAGGCGTCAGGTGCAGGTGGAGATGGGCCTGGCTCAAGTTGGAGGCCAAAACAAAAAAAAAGCAAAGAAATGAGGCAAATTTAATTTTAATCCTAAATTTGTGCATCAACATGTACTTGAGCGGTGTAAATAAATGTTTTTCTGCATGAAGAAAATGTGTTTATTTTGCCTTATTGTACTCTTCAGAGTCTTCTAGATTGATTAATTTATGTTAAAGTCAAAAACATTCTCTGCGAGAGCTCAGTTAATCCCCCCCACACAACCCCCCTACAATGTTTTGGGTTTTTTTGTCACCTTTTTCATGCCTATGGTGTTTGCATTTGTGAATTCAACTTCAACCTTTTTTGTGAAACCTGAATCCAACCTCTGGGTTGACCTGAAAGGGGCTTGTGCATAAGAAATGGCATAGCAATTTTGCAAGATTTGGAGCGCTCCTGCACGGAAAAGTCGGCAGATATTGTAAAATGTAAACAATGATATTGTGTCAATTGATGTCATTCTTCAAAAGAGTACTTTTTTGAATTTTAGGACGCACACACAAGGCCCATATTCTAAGTTATATTTTCTTAATTTCAACAATGTATTTTTTACCATATTTTTCATCCAGAAACATTTGTTTCTTTGCTACGACTTCAATTGAATTACAGATAATGATTGAATTTATTTTAATTTTTTTTAAACGAACAGTTATTTTCTCTATCCTTGCACAATGCCATTTGCATTGCAGGCTCTTTGTTAAAATTGCATGAATATTCATAGAAAGGTGCGATTTGATAATCTACTTGTCGTCGCAGTCGCATTAATCATCTTCAATCTATGCCAGCGACGTATAGCGACAGGCAGAAAAAAATATACGTTCTTGCTGAGATGGCAGAAGGAACAATGAACGTGTTTATCCACCTGTTGTCATTCATACAACAATAATAGCTTTATGTTCAATTAAATAGGCCCAGATTTCACACTAAGGTATTCTGTGGGTGCTGTGAGATTGTTCTCATGTAATATGCAGTATTTATATGCCTTGGCTCAATACAGGTTGGGAAACACTGCTCGAGGACATGAGCAGAGGTCCTTTGTCCAAGTGTACACGGCCACTAGATGGCAGTGCCACCTTATGATTTAATATACTACCTTGTCCACAGTCGCTTGTAAAGTCAACCCTGGAATTTGTATTGTAATACCTGGTTGTGTTTCTTTAATTGACATTCATTTGCTGGTAACCTGAAACGGGGCTAGATTTTCTTATGGAGAGTAATTATTCATTTTGATATTTAAGAGATATTTAATGTTAAAACTGATAAACTTTGTTTTTAGCAAATAATCATTAACTTAGAATGTTATGTCTGCAACACGTTCCAAAAAAGCTGGGACCGGTGGGAAAAAAGACTGACAAAGTTGAGGAATGCTCATCAAACACCTGTTTGCAACATCCCACAGGTGAACAGGCTAATTGGGAACAGGTGGGTGCCATGATTGGGCATAAAAGGAGCTTCCCTGAATTGCTCAGTCATTCACAAGCAAAGATGGGACGAGGTTCACCTCTTTGTGAACAAGTGCGTGAGAAAATAGTCCAACAGTTTAAGGACAATGTTCCTCAATGTACAATTGCATGGAATTTAGGGATTTCATCATCTACGGTCCATATCATCATCAAAAGTTTCAGAGAATCTGCAGAAATCACTGCATCTAAGCGGCAAGGCCGAAAACCCACATTGAATGCCCGTGACCTTCGATCCCTCAGGCGGCACTGCATCAAAAACCGGCATCAATGTGAAAAGGATATCAACACATGGGCTCAGGAACACTTCAGAAAACCAATGTTAGTAAATATAGTTCAGCACTACATCAGTAAGTGCAACTTGAAACTCTACTATGCAAAGCAAAAGCCATTTATCAACAACACCCAGAAACGCCGCCGGCTTCTCTGGGCCCGAGCTCATCTAAGATGGACTGATGCAAAGTGGAAAAGTGTTTTGTGGTCCGACGAGTCCACATTTGAAATTGTTTTTGGAAATTGTGGACGTCGTGTCCGACGAGTCCACATTTCAAGTTGTTTTTAGAAATTGTGGATGTCGTGTCCTCCGGGCCAAAGAGGAAAAGAACCATCCGGTCTGTTATGGGCGCAAAGTTCAAAAGCCAGCATCTGTGATGGTATGGGGCTGTGTTAGTGCCAATGGCATGGGTAAACTTACACATCTGTGAAGGCACCATTAATGCTGAAAGGTACATACAGGTTTTGGAGGAACATATGCTGCCATCCAAGCAAACTCTTTTTCATGGATGCCCCTGCTTATTTCAGCAAGACAATGCCAAACCACATTCTGCACATGTTACAACAGCGTGGCTTCGTTGTAGAAGAGTGCGGGTACTAGACTGGCCTGCCTGCAGTCCAGACCTGTTTCCCATTGAAAATGTGTGGCGCATTATGAAGCATAAAATACGACAATGGAGACCCTGGACTGTTGAACAGCTGAAGCTGCACATCAAGCAAGAATGGGAAAGAATTCCACCAACAAAGGTTCAACAATTAGTGTCCTCAGTTCCAAAACGTTTATTGAATATTGTTAAAAGAAAAGGTGACGTAACAGTGGTAAACATGAGCCTGTCCCAGCTTTTTGGGAACGTTTTGCAGCCATAAAATTCTAAGTTAATTATTTGCTAAAAACAATAGTTTATCAGTTTGAACATTAAATATCTTGTCTTCGTAGTGTATTGAATTAAATATAGGTTGAACATGATTTGCAAATCATTTTATTCTGTTTGTATTTGTTTAACACAACATCACAACTTCATTGGAATTGGGGTTGTACATGATTCACATTTGTTAAATAACTTTTTTTTTTTTTTCAAACTACCATTCTTCATCAGCGCTTGCATGCCTCCCGTACACCTCGTCACGCCACTGGCAAAGAGAATTTGAATGAACCATTTCACTGGCTGCGTCAATGTTAGCTCAACTTCTTTCACCACTTTTTCTTTCCAGTTTTCTTGTTTTAAAACTACTTTATTCATCACTGCTTGGCTCATCTTTATCCACTCACAAAGCTGGTATGAGTGAACCATTTGACTTGCTGAGTCGATGTCAACTAATCATCTTCAATCTCTTTTTTTCTTCATTGTTTTTTTTTTTTTATATGAAAACAACTTTCTCACTGCTTCCTTGCCTCTCTTATATGCACTTTTGCCACTCAGCGCTGCTCTTGAGTGAAGCATTTGATTGACGATACTTTTTAACCCCCTTGTTTTTTTCCCCTCAGTTTTCTTTTAAAACACTTATTCTTTTTCAACACCGCTTGCCTGTCTTACATACACCCACTTGCACCACTCACAAAGCTGCGCTGAAGGAACCATTTGATTGGAAGAATGGTGTCATGTGGGACTTGCAACGCATGCAATTGGTCTGTATGTTTTATATGTGCATGCTTTTACAACTGTAATGCGCAAAAGAAAACGCGTGGGTTTAAATTATAAGCGTTTATCAAACGAATCTAATAGTGGTTGGGCCGTATAGAACGGCTTCTGGATCCAGGACCCAGAGGTAGATCTATCCAGCTCGTCTCCTCACTGAGGAAGGAAGGAGACGTTTTCCTCTTCCTCGTCTTCATCTCCTTCCTGTATGGCGCACCTGACTTATCAGGAGTGACGCGAAAGTACAGAAGTGCCAGGACACATCCAGCCTGCCTGCTGTCAGGTGTCGTTCCCGCTCACACTCCACCTAGGCTGTGACCTCACAAGACCCCAGCCTGCATCTGGTGGCTTGCCTCCACTGCACTGCTTGCCTGTTCCACTGGCTGCCTCGGATACATATACACGTATGCATGTCATAAAATAGCATTACAATCTTTTATGATAGGCCAAAAAAAGCGACTCCAATTTGGATTTCATCCAGAGGCACAACAGGTAAAATACAAGGTGTTAAAAAAATTCTAGGACTGGTGTCATAAAAGATATATTTCTAACCCAAACTATGAGTTTTCCGCTTCAACATGGGTCAGATAATCAACCAGCACGTCTACAAAGCAATCCTGCTCCGTTTTCTTCGTTCATTGTGCAAGAAGACTTGAAAGTTGTGGCAGGACAACTCATGCCTGCGCCTGCTCACATCCTGAGCATTTGACAGTTCCTGGCTGAGAAGAAAATCCCCGTGCTGTAGCAAACACTCTATTCACCTGACCTGGTTCCATGTGATTGCCCCCCCCCCCCCCCTCTTTCCCAAGTTCAAGGGGGTTACCAGGGGTACTAGTTTTGAAGACATGGATGATATCATAATGGCCATGATGATGGAGATGTGGACGAGTACATGAAGATGTTGCAGAGAAGTCTTGGAAAGTGTGTTAGACACGGGGGGATAGAGGAGGGGGTGGGGGGGGCTTACTTTGAATGGCGAAACTGGGCCTTTTCCGACAAATATTCAATAAGTGGCAAAGTTAAATATGAATTTCGTATTATTGTCAATTGTATGGGTATATTTAATATTGTCAGTCACTGTAACATTATGCACAGTTTGGACACCTACCTGCGTAATGATTCAATTAAAATTTCCATCCATCAATTTGCGCGTGTGTGTGTGTCCACTTTTATTTGTCCACTCGCCAGAATTTTGCATTCAGCAAAACTAAAGCTTTACAGATACCACGTCTGCTCCGTGCTCTATTGTTACAGTACATGTGGTGGTATCAGCTGTAGTAAAAATGATTCCAGACCGGTAGTGCTCCCACCTTTTTTCCCTGAGGCAAAAAAAAAAAAAAAAAGTTGAAGGTGTGGTGTTTAATAATGTAATAATAATAATGCATTACACTTATATAGCGCTTTTCTAGGCACTCAAAGACACTTTACAATTTCATTCACTTCATTTCGTTTTGCAGCCTACAGCCACCCCGAGCACCACCAAACATCCAACCACATTCATTCGGAGGAAACGTGGGTTAAATGGCTTTGCCAGGAACACAACGATGACATGCGCTTGGATGGCGATACGAACCGGCGACCCTCCGGTCGCAACGCAATTTATCATGCGTTTGTTTGTTTGTTTGTTTGTTTTCGAACAGGCATTCTTTCAGATTCACAGGGAAGCTGGATTAATTGGGGCACAGCGTGTATCAGAGCGGAGGCCGTTATTTGAGGAGTTTAAAATACGGTTATTAGCAGCGCAACTGAATGAACATCTTTTGCACGAAATGCACGAGCACACGGGTAAAGTCAAACATCCTACCACCACCCTTTACCCGAGTGAAGCCCCCGTGATAGGGAATTTCCGAGGCGTTTAAAAGATTCATGTCCCAGTCGGCGTTTTGCGACCTGTCAAAAAAGTGACGTATGACTTGAGAGGGGCGTGGCCACTGTGCCAAAAGGAGGTCAAGGTTAAATTTCTGCTGCGGTGCTATAAATGGCCTCCTAATTCATAGCTCCCCCTTCCAGGCCGACCCCCATCCCTTCCAACCACACAGATCTCACTGTTATCATTTATTCATCGCCGCCATGATCCACACATTCTGTGCAGCTGTGCAGCATTGTGGACTGTTGGATTTGGGGAAAACAGGCTTGTTTGCTCTCCATACACACACGTCATTGCCAGCACTGACTCCTTATGAGTGTGTGTAACTTGGCGTGGAAGTTACTATGATGTGGCATGAGTTAAATTCGACTCGTCTTTCTCAAATAATCTGCTCCTCCTGTTCATTTGCCTTTTTTCTTTCATCCCCTCCTCTAAAATGTCTTCCATTACATCTTTATGACATTACCACGATTGGTTCGTACCAAGTTAATAACCTGGAACAGCCTCAAATATTCTTACTAATGTTCATTCTCCCACATCATTGGCATATTGTGCGGAATGCAGGTCTGCGTCAAAACATTCCCTGCACAGCATTTGATGCATGATGCTTTTCTCTTCCAATCATTCCAATACAAATTTCACCTGTCCAATGTATGTAATTCCAGATTATAGGATGTTTTGAAAAAATAAAAATAAATAAATGAAATAAAATATTTCTGACTTCCCTGTTATTGCCAGTGGCTTTGTTGTGAGCACAAGTGAAGGCATCAAGACTACTAAATGCTGTATTTCTGTGAAACCTGAGATTATGGAAACGTTCCTTTTTTCTTTAATGTCTTATATACAAATAGTTGGGTCTCTGGATTGCCTCCCCACCCATCTAGTATGAAATATCAGCCTGTTTGTGAAAATGTATGTAAGGTAGCCCTTATGTACGTCCACCCCATTGCTACAGTTAGTTAAAATTTACATGACAATTGCCCCCACACCGAGTTTATCCGCTGATGAACTAGGCTCCTAAATCCGCCAGAGTCCTGGCGGTGTTAGCGCAGTTTAGCATTAGCTCAGCGTGACGTCAGCGATAGCATCTGATACCCAGCACATACGGCAATATTCGGGAATATGTTTGCTTTTGGCAGCCTCCAGTCGTGAAAATACAATGGACTCTTTATGGCGACTCGGTTTATGGGATGGATATGGTTGAATTAGTCAGTGGTGGCTTTGCGTAAGCACCATAGATTTGTAGTCTGGATGTGAAAGAGTGAACAGTGACTTTTGAGGAAGTGTGCAGAAGTTTCCAATAACGGCACAAAAAATGTCACTCGATTGATCGCTCATCACTTTTTGGGTGTGAAATTGTCATCATACGCATTGCTTCTCATCTGTTGTCAACCTGGGACCCGCACGCTTCTATTGTCGCTAAGTCGTGACCCACTTCTAGAGAGGTTAGGAACAATAAAGAACATGTACTATTCAAAAATAGCATTTGAAAACATGAATAATCATATTTTGAAACATAGCTACTCATGCTTACATGTTTAAAGTGCATTTCAGAGCAGCTTATTAAGAAACGGATGAACATAACTGGACGTACAAAAATGTATATCTTCTTTCTCGAAAAGCGCAACATCAAATAGTTGTCTTCTTTTTGGGAAATGATGACTGCAGACCAAAGCAACTGTCCGAGTTTTGAATTGAATCTGAATTATTATGTAATCCATTTTTGACGACCTGTCTGCGATCCACCGGTTGAGAATCACTGATCTAAAGTGCCCAGAAAATTTGATAAATGTAGCAACGAAGTTGGCGACACTGACTAGCCGCTTGTGTAATCAAGTGTAGTGATTGTGTAGTCATTGTTGTGGACAGTTACTGTTACAACCAAAAGCATACGTTCAAGGCTTTTGTATTACAACTGCTTTTGTTTTAACTGAATACCAGTCAGTCTTAATAACAAGAGAAAAAAAACTAAATTCTGCATGATTTAGCATCCAAGTGCAGTTTTCTATTCTATAGTCTCTCCACTCATTTTCCATGATTTGTAACCTCTTTTGGCTCTGACTATTCCTGTGGGAGAATATTTCCCTGGCACAGGCGCCAATTGGGCAATTTTGATTTGATAGCATGCTGAAAAATGACCCATTTATTAGCTTTGATAATTAGAGCTAATGGATCATCGCAATTTTCCAAAGCCTGGCATGAAAAGGGAATGAGCTTACAATTTGGATACATGCTGCATGATTTATAGTAAATGGGAGTAAGCGCGGCTAATCGCTGAACAACTTGATGTATTTGTTTTTTTTCCTCTCTCCATGGTAACGCGTCAATGTGCTAATATGTGCTTAAACAATGCGGTGTGTGTGTGTGTATGGGTGCATGTATGTGCATGTTGGTTGTGTTTTTCTCGCAAGGTGTCGCAGATGTGGCGAGGACGCAAGGGCACTCCAGGTGCATCATAATGACGCACGTCCATGTCGCAGTCCTTGGCAGTGTCCTTCAAAACGAGGGGGGGGGGAATTTGCGAGGCAGGTTTGTTTTACAAGGTTTAATGATTCCCGACGTTATTTAAAAAAAAAAAAAAAAAAAGATGGGCTGATTGATCAGGCTTTATTGATCTGCCACAACCCTTTGACCTCCTAATTGATGTGGCGGGTCCTGCAACGACGCCTCGGATCAGAAGCTATAGGGTTTGGGAAAGGCTACCCATGGGAATGGTGGCTTAAACACACACACACATACACGCACACACATATATACACACCCATACAGTACAGCTTAATCAACTTGGTGCCATTGTTACATCGCCATGCCCTCGATAACCCCAATTTGCATAATCGGCTTTTTGCATTGTGTGGCCCAGACACATTACGGTGCGGCGTTGCATTGTTGACTGTGAATCAGCAGGCACCCATTGTTTGCTCATCTGCATTGTTTACTTATGCCACAGCATGTGTTTTTCAGCTTTAGCCCGCCCGCTAAACGCATTACAGCACCTCCTTCGCCCCGCATATACATTACATCTGTGCGTCGCAGTCCTGTCAACAACACACACAATGTTGTTGACACACTGGGCGCACCCCGAAGCGCATGAGTCATATTCTTTGCATCGGCTTGTGTTACTGTTCTTTACTGTATGCATTCTGGACAATCCGGATATGTTTTTTCCTGCCGGGAAGTTAAATGTGGTCACCGATCGCAGAAGCATCCATCCCCCGTGTTTCATCCCTTCAAACAAGGCAGAATCAGGAATACATAACTTGACATATAATCAACTTGTTTTTGAGGGTGCACCCTGGTGAAAAGAGGTGCGCCAACTCTGTCGGAACGTTAAATGGGGTTCACAGCTTCAAGTGTGTAGGAATGGCCTTTTTCCAGGTACGCTCTGGGCTGAGGCGGTGTTACAACTTAATTTTTTTTTAAGGGTGTGCATTGGGGATGAGGGTGCTGCACTTTTGTCCGGATGTTTATGGTGGTGTGCGGCTTCACAAATTTAGGAAGGGCCTAGGGTGTGTACTGACGAGAGGGGGTGCATCAACTCGGTGGGTGGGGATGTAGTAGGGGGTATGCGGCTTCAAAAGTTTCAAAATGGCCTGTTTTGAGGTTCTGTGCCGGTGAGAGGGAGATGTTGAAGGGGGTGCGCAAATTCAAAAGGTCGGGAGTGGCTTTTTTGAGGGTGTTTATTGGGGGATTGTATCAACTCTGTCAGGATGTTAAAAGGCATGCATGGCTTCGAAAGCTTCACAATGACAGTTTTTAGGGTATGTGCTGCGAAGTGGGTGTGCGTCAATTCTGTCGGTAAGTTGGCGACGCGCGGCTTAAAAACTTTAGCAATGTCCTTTTTCTTGAGGGTGTGCGATGGGGTTTGCGATATGCCAACTCTGTCGGCATGTCAGAAGGGGTGTGTGGCTCCAAAAGTTAGGGAATGGCTGATTTAAAGGATTATGAAGTAATAATTTCGTGCTTAGTGTGGCTCACAAGATGTAGTTGAGTCATTCCATTTGAATCACAGGCTTTATCAACATTAAGTTGAGTGTAAACACACTTTTGTTAGAGGACAGGGCTGCACGTACTGTGTTGAGCAAAAAAACTCTTTGTAGTATTAAAAAAAGAGTAAATGTAAATAAAGGACACTTGAGAGTGCTTTGAATTTGTCGGCATGTTTTTCTGTGGGGTTTAGCTGACAGATTGTTACAAAGCTTTCAAATGATGCTGCTCGACCTGTGATTTCTTTGTAAACATACTTTTCCCTGAGGAAATATTGTAAAGTGGATGAATGTGTCCCAGGTCATCAATATTATCACTTATATTTTCACAGAAAAGTCAATATTATATTACGTTAATATGTAAAAGTTCATTTTGTAACGTTCCAACTTTTTTCTCTTAACATTTCTACTTTATTCTGAGAATATTTGTTTGGAGGAAGAAACAACCTTCTTTTTGTAACATTGTAACTTTTTTTTTTGGATGATATATTACTTTTACCTTGACTAAATACCACCGTGATCATGTCACATTATGACTTTTTTTCCAATTAACATTACAACTTATTTTTTCTAGTATTCCTAATAAATAAGACCCTGCCCACTCTGTCACGACGTCGGCGCGGGTGCGCAGGTTTGACCAGCTTTTTTGGGGGTGCGCTAATTCTGCTGTGATGTTGAAGTGGAAGCATACCTTTAAAAGTTTTGGAATTTTTTTTTTTAGGATTTTTACTGAGGAGCATGGTTGTGTTAACTCTGTGAGATTTTTGCGATGTTGAATTGCGTGTGCAACTTCAAAAGTCCGGAAGTGACCTTTTACTGGGTGCGTGCTGAGAGACGGGGTCTCCCTACTCTTTTGAGATCTTGAAAGGGGTGCACTGCTTCAAAGGTTCGAGAATGGCTTTTTTTTTAGGGCAGGGGTCGGCAACTAAGTAAAGCAACAAAATTTCCTGACAATTCAATTTAAGGCCAAAATTATATTTTCATTAGGCAAAGCCTGCTTTTCCTAGTACAAAAAAAAAAAAAAAAAAAAAAAATTGTTTTTGTTATTTGTACTATTATATTGTGTACAAAAATGTAATTTAATGAATTTATTCATTTAAAATAAATGAATTTGCTGCGATTGGCTGGCGACCGGTTCGGGTTGTACCCCGCCTACCGCTGGGATAGGCTCCACCAGCCCGCGACCCTAATGAGGAGAAGCGGTGAAAGAAAATGGATGGATGGACAAATGAATTTGCTACACGCTGTTATGACTGTGTTACTTCTGCAGCTCCTCACAGTGTCGTGAAACAGTAACCTAGCGCTAATGAGGCGGCTGCCTGTAATTACTTACGCACCCTGTCTTTTAAGACTTGCCAGTTAAATAATTGCCATTTTAAATCATAAACACTTCTCTGAGCCTAATTAATGGATTAAATTTGTGACCGAAACCTTGACTCTTTGGTAGAAAAATACCCGTACGTTTCTTCTGAGCTGAAATGAAAATGTAATGTTTAAACAGGCCATTTGCAGATTTTTCAATGACGGCCGTCCACTTGAGCCATCTCGTTCCTGACCACGCCAAGAACAAACTAATCGTCATATTTACATCAAACGTCACAGAAGACAAGACTAATAATAGTAGCGAGGTTGCTTAGGGCGAAGGAAGCAGCACGAGGGGCACCTCCCGCCCCATCGCTTGCGAAGCGACACTCAGTGCACTGGAGAGACTGGGTGTGCAACCTCATTTTCAGGATGTAGAAAGGAGTGCACAATTTCAAAGGTTTTAGAGTTACCGTTTTTTTAATGGTGTGCGCTGAGTATCGGGGCTTTAAAAGTTTAAGATTGGCCTTACTTTTTCAGGGTGTGCACTGGAAAGAGGTGGTGCGCCAAATGCTTGGCATGTCGAAAGGAGCGAACCGATGAAGTTTTATTTTTCATTTTCTTCCAGCGGGCCGTATCCCATTCACCTTAGCAGACATTTTCCACTCGTCCTTACCCAAAGGGATCAGACTACCTCAAGAAGCGTTCCGAGGAATCATCTCTTTCCTTGCCACACTTGGCAACGTCGCGGCCTCGTGCCAAATCAGGCTTGGATGCGTCAACTCGGTTCATTCATCTGCACAGAGCGCACTCCACTTTGTGTTTTTATGGATGAGCGTCAGTGCAAGTGTATTTCAAGCGGGCCGGCTAACGAGCGCATTAAACATCTCCATATGGACGTTTCCTAGCGTCTAGACGGAGGGGCAGTGGCGGTGGCGAGCGGCGGTGTGCTGACTGTGCCGTACTCTGCGCATATAATTCTTCCCCCAAAAGCAGCGCAATTCAAACAAGGTTCCAACAGCCTCGGTTGTGGTCTCTGAGCTATGATGGATTAATATTATTTACTACACGCTTCACTCACAACAGCCGCAGCCAAAATGCAGGATGTGGCTGTGACGGCGACTTTTTGAACGCCGGGCCCTTCCTGTTAAGACTAATTCATCACACTTTCTCCCTTTTGAGGAACAATTGATCTTCTCAAAAAAGTCCCATAAAGGCTGGCACCTTAATGCTTTCGTCTATATTACTGCTTACGGGAGTGGCTATAAACCTTGTGAGCTCATTAATTTTCGTAATGAACCGGCATAAAGCAGAAGTGTCCAAAAATACTGCACTGGAAAATACCTCTCTTAAAGTGTATTGTGAAAGTAAATTCAATGTTTTGGCTAATTTGCATTATACAGTGACACCTCTTCCAGAACGCCGGTTGAAGCTTTTTAGGGTGCGCGCTGGGGCTATGGCAACTCTTGTCAAAGTTTGAGAATGGCCTTTTTTTATTTGCTGGGAAGAGTTGGTGTGACAATTTTGGCAGGGTGTTGTAAAGGGCAAGTAGCATTCATAAGTATCAGAAAAGCCTTTATTAGGGTGTGCGCTTGGTGGAGTGGGTGCGCCATCTCTGTTAGGATGTTGGTGGTGCGCAGCTTGAAAAGTTTGAGAAAGGCCTCTTTTAGGGTGTCCGCTGAGGACAGGGGGTGTGCTAATTCTACCAGCATGTTTGAAGGGTTTACACAGCCTTAAAAGCTTGTGACATGGCTTCCTTTTATGGCGTATTATAGGGGACGGGCGTGCGCCCGCTCTGTGATGTCGAATGGCGTGTGCAGCGTCAAAGGTTTTTGTGTGGCCTTGTTTTTTTTGTGGGTGAGGAGGTGTGACAACTGTTGGAATGTTGAAAGGAAGGGGTACATTTCTTCAAAAAATCGACCGTGACCTTTCTTGGGATTGCGATGACGATAGGGGGTGCACCACTCTCAGGGTGTTGAAAGAGGTGGGCAGCCTCAGAAGTTTTAGAATGGTCTTTTTGAGGTGGTGTGACAACTCAGTCGATATTTTGAAACGGGGTTTGTGCCTTAAAAAAATTGGGAATGGCCTTCTTTTACGGTATGTGTTTGGGAGAAGCGGTGTCCCAATTCTGGTAAGATGTTGAAATTGGTGCGCAGCTTCAAAAGTACGAGAATGGGAGAGGGTGTATGACAATTCTGTTGACGTTGAAGGGGGTGCTTGGCTTCAAAAGTTTTAATTCCTTTTTTCGGGTGTGCACTGTGGAGAGGGAGTGCGCCAACTCTGTTGGGATGTTGAAGGGGTACATGGGTTCAAAAGCTTGAATGGCCTTTTTTTTTTAGGGTGCGTGCCAGCGTGAGGGAAACTGTGGTGCAGGGCGATGAGTCGCTTATGAGGTAGCTCTCTTCAGCAAAACTGGCTCAAGTGCAACCTCAAAGACGCAAGTAAGAAGCCAAGCGGCATACAGGACGGTGGGATTGTGATGAATAACGCTGTGGCATCCCGCCTCATCTCGTGTGTGTGTGTCTGTGTGTGTCTGTGTGTGCTTGTGTGTGTCGCTCCGCAGCTGGAAGCTATAACTAATGGATGCCGGAGCACGTGGAAGATCAAGTGGCCGACCGGGGGTAGTCAGAAGTGCTGGGCTGAAATATAGAAATAAAATAAATAAATAAATAATAATGTAATGGATCATGACGTGCTGATGGAAGTGCTCATGAGAGACATCATTCAAGGCCAGAAATCAGAGATGAAATGACTCAACTACACCCTGACATCCACACTAAGCTAAGCAGCCTAATACTGCAATGTGACCTTCCAATTATTGCCTCGTAATCCTTTAGATCAGCCGTTCCCCAACTTTTTAAGCCGCGCCCCCCTTTCAACATCCCGACAGAGTTGGCACACCTCCTCTTCCCAGCACATAACCTAAAGAATGCCATTTTCAAACTTTCGATGCTGCGCACCTCTTTGAACAGCGTTAATGCACCCCCTATCCGCAGTGCATACCCTATAAGAAGGCCTTCCCTAAATGTTTGAAGCCCCCTACAACAGACCAAAAAAACTGGAGCCCCCCCACCCCCCCTCTCCGCAGTGCACGCACTTAAAAAAAAAAAAAACACACCCAAACTGTTCACCTCTTTCAACATACCAACTGGGTTGGTGCACACCTTTGAAAAGTGGCAACTTTTTTCGAAACTATTCACCTCTGTGATATCCCCACAGAGTCCATCCCTCCCAGCGCACACCCTACAAAAGTGTCATTCACAAAATTTTGACGCCATGTAACTCTCTCCAACCGAGTTGGCACACCCACTTTCCCCAGTGCTCACCCTCAAAAAAGGCATTTCCCTCAATTTTGAAGCCATGCACCCCCTTCAACATAACCCCAGAGTTGGCACACACCCTGAAAAAGGCCCTTTCCAAACTGTTTAAGCTGTGCACCCCCTTCAGCATGCCGACAGAATTGGTTAACCTCGTGTCCCCAGCGCACACCCTCAAAAAAAAAGACCATATGTAAACCTTTTTTAGATCCACACGCCTTTCAACATACCGACAGCATTGGCGCACCCCATCTCTCCAGCGCACACCCTGAAGAAAAAAGGCTATTCCTGAAGTTTTGCAGCTGTGCACCACCGATAGAGTTGGCACATCCCCTCTCACCTGCACACTCACTCAACAAAACGAAAAGCAAGGCTGTCAATGTTCAATTATGCATATATGATAAAAGCATTAGCAAATTCATGAAAAAATATGCAACCATGATCCACCATTTTGGGTCGTAAATCATAAATTGTAAGGAGGAAATAACATACCATTACACTTTTAATCTTTCATCTTTTTTGGGTGGGCTTTGATATCAGGGAACCAGGCAGGACACCTCCTAGCATTAGCTTTGATGCTGACACGACGATTTGGAGATCTGTGTCCTGCTTTTTTCCTCTTTTCCCTGTCCAGCGTGCATACGATATACTGTAAATACTCCAGTGTCCATCTGAACTGGCTGCCCTTCCATGCTAAGCGCATCTAAAAAAAATGACAGCTGTCAAAAGCATTAGAAAAGATTAAACCCGATTTATGCGTATAGCGTATACATTTCCCATAATCTTTGCCATCGGTTAAACGTAACAAACAACACCTCCACGCCGGTCGCTCTTGGCCCTCGTCAGCAAGTGGTTTCCTTTTGAGCTCGGGGGAAAAAAAGGTTCTGCGTGACAGTTTTCACGGAATGGCTGAAAGTTTGAGCCGCTGCTGTGAGTTTGTAGTTGGGATTATACTCTTAAAAGCTTTCATGGTTGATTCTCTAACGCTAATATATTTAGCGTTAGAGAATCTGGCAGACGTCAAATAGTTCTATTGACATTTTTTTTTTTTTGATACTTGTTCGATATTCACCGATCATGGTTGACACTTGACAGCGTAGATGGCGTAAGATCAGCCACGACATTTGAAAATGCAAACGCATTTAGGTTTGCACTTTAAAACAGTCACAGATTAAGATCAGTGCATTAGTGGATTATGATGCTGTGTTTTTTTTCTCCTATTTATCTGCTGCCGATCGCTCCACAGTGGCTTGGATGACGCAGTGGGATTATTGCGGGAGCACGCCGCTACCGCTTTCCTCTAAACACAAGTGAGAACCAGCGACCACATCGCCACGGCAGTTGGATGATGTACACCAGTGCACTGTATCATAACGTCCCAATTCTAACGTTTGTCATTATTCTCATGAGAGACGTCAAACGTGGCTTCACAATTATTTGTAAGAATCAGTAGGACCACCTCTCGGGGCTAAGGCCTATGGAAAGGCACTTTAAGGCCTATGGAAATATTGCAAATGAAGTCTATAGAGTCTGTGGAGTATGGCAGCTTCTTGACCTAAAGCCTCTTGGGTTGGTAGGTTAAAATTGGATGTTATTTCTTGAGCGTCAGATCTAAAAATAACCACGGATCATCTTGTGTAATAAGGTGAGGTGTAACACCCTTTCAGCGGGTTTGAATGGGGAGGCTACAAGACAGACGGTAGTAAAACAGTCTCATTGCATAACAATGGGATGCCGAACGACCTCCTCATACACGCCAGACACAACAGTGGGTACACTTGCACGATCAAATAGCATCCAAAATAGAAAATAGTCTAGCTTTAGGATAATGTTAATTTTTGTTTGACACTGTCCGAGGTAAGGTCCGACAAATTTTAGGCTACCTTTTATGATATCCCACTAGGCATCTTCTGATTTTGCCGTTCCTAAACCCTTGGTTCTCAACTGTTGTCACACCAGGACTTGATTTTTCTACTGTCAAGAATTCAGGACCCACTTTAATAGACGTCATTACACATTCTTACATGTTACAAGTACCTTTCAGAGCACCGCTTTAAGAAACTGATGATGAATATGACAATTACATACAGTGGAACCTTGATAAAACGGACCTCGATATAACGGATATCAGATCAAACGGACTGTCGGGTCTGAGCAATGTGTCTAAAAATAGTTTACATTTGTCACATAAAAGGCCGTTGACAAAGTCTGTTAGTTACAGAATTGGCCGCTGTTGTTTACTGGAACTGTGGCGCAATGCAGGCAGAGCATAGGACATATTTCAGGGTCACAGACATACAATACTAGAACCTCCTGTGCCTATGTGGTGGTCATGTTGAATGTGTGGTTTTGACGTGGTGGCCATGTAACAATGGTAAATCTATTGTCTATTGTACATAGGGCAGAGAGAGAGTGTGTGTCATGGCTGCAGCCCTCAGGAGGACAAAACACCAGTCTTTGTAGTCTGGAACATGCTATTTTAGGTACAATAACAGTTATTTTTTTGTCAAGCAATTCACCTATGGCAACAGATTTGGAACTAGGAAGCACGCTAATTCCTTGCGGCTCATGAAAGCAACTCGCCTATGATGAGTACTGTATGTCAACAATGTCACCATGACCAAACACACCGACCGGCGTGGTAAATTTAGATATAACGTGAAACTTTCAAACATTTTCAAACTTTTTAAAATATTTATTTACAATAACTTTGTACTGTACTGGGCATTTTAGGCCAGAGGAAAAAACCTACAAAACATTATTATTTTTTTTTTAATTGTACAGTAATATCAGAATCAGAATCCTCTTTATTTGCCAAGTATGTCAAATGGCTTCAAAAAGCCATTTGACATACAAGACTGCCTAGAGCATATGGCGTCAAAAAAAAAAAAAAAAATGCTTCAATGTAGCGGACAATCGTATCGGACAAAATTCTTGAAGCACCAGACGTCCTTCAACATCCCTAGTCGGTGCAACTCTTCGTCCCAGCACACACACACACACTCCCCAAAAGGCTATTCCTAAACGTATGAAACCACTTTAAAAATCCCAACAGAGAAAGAAACAGCGGAACACCTTTACCCATGACACACCCTCAGTAGAAAGGACATTGTCAAACTTTTGCAGCAGGATAAAGATTCAAGATTCCAATTGAGTCGGCGCCCCATCAAGTTGGTGCACCACAGCACTTTATAAAAACCGGACGTATATTGTTGTTGATGGCAATCTTACATACCACCAGGCGTCCTCCAGTTCAGCCTTTCCTAAAATGTTCAAGCCACACACCCACTTCAACATCCTATAATAATAGTTTTGGCACACCATCTCTCCCGTGCACACCCCTGAAGAAAGCCTGTTTGTAACCTACTGTATGAACCATTATGTTTACAATTAAATTGTACAGAGAAATTCTAACATTTAGCATTTTTAAAAATTACACTTGTTGTGTGAGAAAATATTGTATCTCATCCATGTGTATTTAAGTTTGGCATCTAGAACCCCACTCATAAAAAGTGTAACGATGCAACCAAATCTGAAAAGGAAAATGCGTTCACAACCTTACCATTTCACCGCTGTTTTAAAAACTGCGGCTCTTCCTTTCAAGGTCATACACCATGTCAATATTTCAAAATGTCAATATGCCCCAACCACTACCCCCACCCACCCCACCACCAACCAACCTCCACCCACCCCATGCTGGAGACACAAAGGGAAATATGTGGGCCGAAGTCGCAACAACACAAGAAGGAAGAAGGCAAATATTGAATGTTTGTTCCCCCTTGCCTTTAATGGTAGGTGGCAACACACATTTACAACAAACAGCACAAGGGAAATTCCACATGATGGTCTCTCTGGAAGAAAGAAAAAAAAAACGTAACGTCTCTATGGACAGACACGACATGTAAAGTCTATGGAAAGACAATTTAAAGCTTGTGCAAACACAATGTGTGTAAAGTCCATGGAAGAACACTCCATATAAATATGAAGTTTATGGAAAGAAACATTATGTACAGTCTATGGAAAGAAACATGTAGAATGTATGGAAAGATATCACATTTAAAGTCTATGGAAATACACTAGATGCCAAGCCTATGGAAAGACGCTTCATGTAAATACATCTTAAATTTATGTTCTTCATGTAAAGTCTGGAAATTCATTTCATTGAAAGTCTATGTAAAGACAATGCATCGTATCGTATATCTTATATCAATTATATTGAAATAAAATACATGCAAAGGCTATTGAAAACGATGTAACGGCTATAGAAATATATACAGAAAACAATTTATGGAAAGGCTAAAGGAATAAAATGCATATAAAGTCTAAGACGATACATGTAAAGTCCAAAAAAAACCATGCAGATAAAGTCTATGAATGGTGAGCTCGTAGCATACTAACGTACGAAGTACAAAAAGGCAAATCCGGTTATTTAATTATTTTTTTGTTGTTGCAGTGGTTAGTGTACTGTATTATTGCACTTGTTAATGTTAAAAAAAAATGTATACGCGAGGCCCATCTGTGACTTCAAGACACATTATTTAGGCTACTGACTGTTTTACCCACCGTAGTTAATACTTCTTGTTACACTTGTATAAAACGATACTTTGCAAAAATAGCCTGTACATTTTCTTTTTTCCTGTGACAGTTTGATCCCGGGACGTATTATTTCTCCATTATTTACTGTCGGGGGTGGGGTGGGTGTCTAAATGCAATATGTGTAAATATAAATATGGATTTCACTGTGAATGCATGGCAAGCTGGTTCAGGTTGTAGCCACTAGGGGGCTACAGCACACACAGTAAACATCACCATATCCCAGCATACAGTGGACAGTGAGAATTCCCTACCTGCGTGCCTGCGTGCGTGTGGGTATGCGTGCGTGCGTGTGTGTGTGTGTGACTTCCCACTTTTGGGAGATAAGATCACCTACATACACACACATCCGGAACATTTGAAACACGAGTTGTTCTTTTCGAATATGCACACACAAACACACACACACACACACACACACACTTGGGGAACAACCGGCTCCGCGAGCGAGCGAGGAGCGACTGGTGCGTACAAGTGTGCCCGCTTTAGGCGCGCGTGAGGACGGCGATGCTGCGGCTGACGCGCCCCTTGTCCCGCTCCGCCGCAACTTTTTGGACTTTTTAACAATTATTTTTAAACACACGCATCCAAAAGGAAGTTTGTGTGTGTGTGTATATATATATATATATATATATATATATATATTTTTTTTTTTTTTTTTAATTATTATTATTTTTTTGAGGGCACTTATTCTAATAAATATGAGTGGTCGCCCCGCCGTCACTTTGCCTCGCCTTTTTAATTGGTCAAATGTCTTATTGTGCTTAAGGGTGGGATAAATCCTTCAAAAAAGAAAAGAGAGAGAGAAAAAAGGTGTGACAGCAGCTTGGCGGACAACTGTGGATCTCTGCGAGTAACTCCTTCCGTCCAAAGGGGGTGGGGGTGGGTGGGGTGGGGGGTGGGGGTGTGATGAGGAGGGGGGGCATCGGCCGTACCCCCCCCCCCCCCCTCTCCTTGATTGATTAGTTATTAGTCATCCCTTTGGCTAAATGGGACCCATTGAAAAGGCACCGTGGAACACATACATGAATCAAATATTCCTCGTGTCCCCACAATGTCTCCACAGTAGTTTTGCTTAAGAAGAGAGGGGGTCGTGGCTTAGCATTATAAAGAGAAGGGGAAAACAGCAAAGCTTTATGAGGTTTATTTAGACACTTTCCACCGCAAAAAAAAGAAGAGGACTCCAAACAGAAGAGGAATTGTGGACTATATTTTTCTATTTTGGGCTTTATGTCACATTGGTTGGCATTTTTCATTGTAAAAAAATGAAACTTTGGACATCTCCCTGGGTGTCCTGCCTGGTGATTCTCATCCTGTGTTTTGGATCAGAGTGCGGGACGGTGGAGCGGCGGAAAGGCAGATCCAAGAGGGACTTGGTGCGCATTAGGGAGGCGAGAGCCACCGTGCCGGGGGCTTGCGCCACGCGTCTGCCCCGGGGCAAGCGCTCCCTGGCCGGTTTGGAGCGCCGGGGGCTCCGGCAGCGTCGGCGCTCCTCCTCGCAGCCGGACGTGAGCTCCACTGAGCGGGGCAAGGCGGTCTATTTCACCGGCAGGGGCGACCAGCTCCGGCTGAAGCCCGGCGTGGAGATCCCCAGAGGAAACTTCACACTTGAGATGTGGATCAAGCCGGAGGGAGGTCAGCGATCCCCCACTGTTATAGCAGGTAGGAAGAACATCTCTTTATGCTCCATTTTAAGGGGAAAATGACAAGCGACGGGGGGCTTTTTTTGTGCAGTTTATGCCACTTAATCCGCGCTGCCCAATGATGTCAGCGCGTGCGTGTGTCAACTTTGCATCAGTCGTGTACGGATCAATGCAAAAATGCATTCAGCTCGCCTCGGATGGAACACATTTAGCGCCGCGTCAGCTGGTGCGGCCGCGCGTTCAGACGTATTCCTCCAAAAGCCCACTTGGCTATTTTAAAGCTATGATGTAATGGCCCAAAAAGTTTGACGCGCGAGCACGTCACAAGAAGTGAATATGTAGCGCGTGTCACGCGTTTATTGATTCTTTTATTTAGTACGGTCGTTCAAAAGATCGGCTCCAGCATTTACTGCTTTTTTTTTTTTTTTTTTGCGCACTTTTACGCACCGGCCACGCTTCCCCCTCCACGCAACCCAAAAAATAAATAAATAGTAATAATAATGGCTCTTAATAATAAAAGCTCTAAGTTAGATTTAAGTGCATGATAGATCAAGATGATACATCGAGGTGAGGAGACGGGCTCGAGTGGGTCGTCCGCTCGGGTCTACAGCCGCGCTTACAAAGCGCCACCAAAAGTCGAGGTGTTAAATCAATTTACAGAGAACGTCGACGCGCGCTACCTCGCCTCGCCCATAAGGGGCGTCGCGCTACACGTTACCTGCACACTGCCTTTACGTTGTTGTGCAGATGGCTGCTTGGCGGCTTTTGAACCGAACTGAACTGGAATGAACCTGGTACCTCCTCACACGGACGCATGCAGCACGTTTTGGTGGGACTTTCACTCGACTGTATGAGCAAACGCTCTTTTTTGTTTTTTTTGTTTTTTTCAGTCTGCGTCTGACTTCACACACACATAATCACAATGGTGTGTGTGTGTGTTGTTTGCAGAGCACACTTTTAGAGTTGCCAGTTGGCAGGGAGATGCTCTGCAAAGGCAAAAAAAAAAAAAAAAAAAACATTCAAAGAGTTTGTGGTGACATTTAATGACGATTATAAGTACGCACATGCAGCGCTTGCTACACTTTAAACACTTTTAAAGATGCACTGCACAGACTGAGAACATGATTCCAACGCAAATATTTTTTCCCCCATGCCATCTCTCACTACTTTGTCACCTTCTGCCATGCTGGGGGGAGGGTGGGGTGGGGGAAACGGGGGACCCTAAAGAGAGCAAATAAGATGATCAAACATTCCCAATAAAGCCTAATCTTTTAAATCTAATTCAGGCCTCTGCAAATGCCCCATCCCCTTGTTTTGATCCATGGGGCTTGTTTACAGCAGCTGTTTTCTAGACCGACTTGTTTTGACCATTGCAGTTTTCTCCTTTCCTGTGTCCTCATCGCCCCCTCCTCCTTCCCCCTCGTCTCCCTCTCTTTTCTAAAGTTTCTTATTTTTGACCTGTTTACTTATGTTGTTATTTTTCATTTGGAAAGTTGGGGAAACCGTGCGTGACATCAGACAGGCTGGGAAAAAAGTCACCTCAGTGTCCTTGGGCAATTTATAAGATGCTCTATATGGATTAATTAATCAGTTATGGGTTGGACTAGCCCTTAACATCTTAACTATTCATCTTAGCAAGACATTTGGGACAATTCTGTGCATCTAATCCTATGGAAAGAATTCGAGCAAGGCCTTATTTTGTGCTCCAGAGTAAAGCATGCTCAGATTATTTCGGTATAGAAGAACAGATTTTTTTTTGCTTCTTGCGTACGGCCAGCCGTGCTAATATTTTTGTCCATATATTCCCCCACCGACGAACTGCTTAACTCGGCACAGCTTTGTTTGGAAGTGGCATCATACTTTGAAAGACATGCTTAGATGAGTTCGCTAAAGAAGAACCGATTTTTCCCATCACTGTAGGTGTAACGGGCAAGTGTCTCAATACTGTATGTTTGTCCATACACAGTGGAAGGGGTGATAGGGACTACGTACCCGCTGCTACGAATAGTGAGAAAACGTGAATAATGGATGCCCCGCAAAAATGTTTAGAACTGTCTATATTCAAGTTCAAACCTTAAATATACTGTACCACAAACTATGATTCAAAAGTTTATTATACAAACCCCAATTCCAATAAAGTTGCGACATTTTTTTAAAATTTAAATAAAAACAGGTGGGCTTTGTAGGTTGGATTCTTCCCCATTCTTGCTTGATGTACAACTTCAGTTGCTCAACAGTCTGGGCTTTCCATTGTCATATTTTGCACTTCATAATGTGCTACACATTTTCAGTGGGAGACAGGTCTGGACTGCTGGAAGGCCAGGCTGGTAATCACACTCTTTTACAACAAAGCCACGCTGTTGTAACACTTGTAGAATGTGGCTTGGCATTGTCTTGCTGAAATAAGCAGGAACATCCCTGAAAAAGCGTTGCTTGGATGGCAGCGTATTTTGCTCCAACATTAAATCACAACATCCCGACTTCATTAGAATTAGGGTTTGTAATTTTAAACTCATTTTATAACATTGTCCTTTGACAAAAAAATGCTTACAAATGGTTTGATTGAGAAAAAAATTTGCTGCAAGTGCACATGTACACGCACAAAGACTCCCCAACTTCCACGAACAACCCAGGCTAAATTAGGAAAGATCTTTGTCTTTCAGTGTACATAACTGCAACAATACTTCCGTGACACCATTTGCTGCTGTCCTTTTAGCCAGCGTCTTTGGGTGCTACAAAAAAAACATAAATATGCAAATAGGTTAGTTTTCCAGTGACAAGCTGAGGATAGGTTCCACAGACAAGAATGTAAATGGGGGTGGGGTTCACTCTATTCCGTTTTTTTCCACTGCTTAGCTCGGCTCAGCTCCGTTTGTTGGCGGAGGGATTCGATGAAAACCACACCCTATTGAATGCGTCATTTGAAATGCCAATGAACAACACCGTTTTTATCCAAGAGGAGACAGAGGGCCACTACGGCAATGTGGAGACTGTGGAGTTTTAATACTGCAGCGTCTGGCAGGAAAGCACAGCGAGCTTATGTAAGTACACAGGTTTATTTTTGTCATTTGTAGCTGTGTTTTCGCAAATGTTACAATGACAAAGCTGCTTGATCAATGAGCAACCAGCAGTACTTTCTGTCTCCCAACAGACCAGATCACAGTAATAGTTTCTCAAAGCACTTGGTTGTAATTACTGCATAATATTTAATAATAAATAACAGACTCAATGTTTATTTATTTATTTATTTATTTTTAGGAAAGTGCAACATCAATAGCTTGTCTAACTTGGTAAGGTATGGAGTCATTTCCTGGGTTTCGGTTGTTTGGAGTGTGGGATTTTGCTCTGTAACTGTTGACCCTTTTCACTATTCAGCTACCGTATATTCTCGCTGATTTACCGTTAGTCGTCGGTTACTGCTGTTACGGATGAGAGGACTAGTAGCTTAAAAGAGCCGCTCCGCACCATGGTAGGAAGGATTTTACAATAGACCATCCCCCTGTAGCCTGTGCCGCGCAAGTTAGCTTAGCACTATGCTTGGCGTTCCCTTTGGTTTTTTCCAAGCAGCCGGAAAACCAGGTAACATGTGTGACTGTTTGGAAAGTTTGGCATAGTACCAAAAGCATACAGCCAGAGGCTGAGCTGCACTGTGTTTGTTTATGGAGTAGCATGAGACAATTACATTTCTTGTTCCTTCAGTGATCATAACTCGTACCAAAAAAAGGGGGCATTTGTGTACATGAAGGGCTTGTTTAGAAGGCTATTTTCCTTTCTGACCAGGGAGCTGACAAAGTCATCTTTTTGGTTGTCCATTATTGTCAATAGGCATCCATTAACATTCAACAGATCATATATCTGGGTACGTCTTGTGCTCTTCTTTAGCTTAGTGCTGCTGTGACTGTTACATGTGGTCAGAATTGATCCCAGCTTTAAAAAATAAAATAAAAAATGCCTGTTACACA
Organism: Phycodurus eques; assembly: GCF_024500275.1. Lineage (NCBI taxonomy): Eukaryota > Metazoa > Chordata > Actinopteri > Syngnathiformes > Syngnathidae > Phycodurus > Phycodurus eques. The sequence continues at coordinate 7,299,246 of NC_084539.1, forward strand.
CAGACACACACACAATCAGAACATCAAGATATGCGTCCAAACGTTATCCAAACTTTATTTTGGCCTATTAGCCCCGTATCCAGGTCATGTTGCGTTGTCCCGCATCAAAGGAAGAAGAAAATAAATGTTAAGGTGAACCAAGGTTCTCTCCAGGGAGAATTCCATGCAGACGTCAGCTGATATTTGCTGAGATAATAGATGCTCTATAACGCAGTGCTTCAGTTGCTTCGGTTGTATTCGTGTCTGGTACCCAGATGAAGGCAATCATTCATACTTAACCACAAAAAAATGTCATCATGGGAAGAAAAAGACTTAATATGTCTATTTGGGATTTTCAAATGTCTGTTTTACAGACGGCAGCACGGTGGACAACTAGTTAGCGCATCTGCCCCACAGTTCTGACGTTCAAGGAGTCGAGTCTTCATTCTATTTGGAGTTTTTTATGTTCTCACTCGCTTGCATGGGATTTATCCAGGGTATTCTGGCTTCCTCTCACATTCTAAAAACATGCATATTAGGTACAGTGGCGGGGATAGGGACCAGGCCTGACTGCGAATAGCCG